>NC_090730.1:113442335-113444835 GCF_036898095.1 Palaemon carinicauda | reverse complement strand
CAAACCACCCGTTCACAAGTTTTTGGACCCCCTTATATAAAGACAATTATGGGGGACACCAGCGGGAAACCTGGATTGGGGGGGGGGGGGAGATGTCATAAAAAGTATGAGTTACAGCAATAATAATGGTCAGAAATGCAAAATAAGAACAAGATAACCAGTTGAAAAAAAATATGATTATATGAGAATAATAAAGTAAAAAAACCTACTGCGGAAATGACCCATTTCCAATTGATGATGTAAAAGATGAAGAAAATTTCACCAGACTACAAGAGACCTACCGAAACATGGTAAATATGAGTCTAACATAGCCAGTTTTCCCTGATTGTGAGAAAGTTGCATGTATCAATCCTGTCTATAAAGAAAAGGGTGATATAGACAATTAAAGTTCATACAGGCCAATATCAAATCTGTCATATTTTTCGAAAATTATTGAAACTTCTGTACAAGAACAAACCTGGAAATATCTGAAACAATCTAATGCCATACCTGATGATCAATCTCCATACAGAGAAAATTATTCCACAGAAACAACAGTGTTAGCGATTAAAAATGACATAACAGAAATGATAACAAATGGCAAGTGTTGCATTCTTGTGATGCTTGATCTAAGTGCAGCATTTGATACTGTAGAACATACATATCTGATGGAAGACCTTAAAGCTGTGGGCATTGTAGAACGAGCATATGACTGGTTTGTGAGTTATCTTGAAAACCGTAAATTAAAGTAGTAATATCAAATGTTGAATCTGAGATAAGAAAACTAACCAAAGGAGTGGCTCAAGGCAGTGTACTAGGTCCTCTCCTGTTTGAAATTTACACGATTGAACTGGCAAATATACTTGAAACTCACAGAGTTAAGTTTAAAATATACGCTGCTGCTACACAATTCTATTTCTCAATAGCATCAGTTGATGAAGCTAAAAGAAAGATACATGAAATAATGAATGACATTAAGGCTTGGATGTTAACAAAAAAGCTCAAACTCAATGAAGATAAAAGTGAATGTATTATTTTTGGAAATGAAAAAGATATAAAAAGAATCGAATGCTTCCAAAGAATTGAAATAGGTCAATCGATCATTGACCTGAAGAAATCCGTCAGAAATCTTGGAGTAATCATGGATGATAGACTGACAATGAATAAACATAAATAATATGGTAAGAAATTGTAACTATCACATCAAAAACATGGCATTTATTAGTAAATACTTCGATGAAAAATCTATGGCCATACTCTTTAATCACCCCATATTTTCAAGAATTGATTACTGCAACTCACTGTTCTATGGCTTACCAAATTATCAGCTGAAGAAAATTCAGAGAGTACAAAACAGAGCCGCTAGATTAATGAAAGGTCTACACAATAGGGATAGAATTACCCCTGCACTAATTAAATTACACTGGCAGCCGGTAAAGGCGAGAATTGAATACAAGCTACTCTTACTAACGTTTAAGATACTGAACCAAAATATCTAAAAGAATGCCTGAACAAACTAGAACTAGAAACAAATGTTACCTTAAGACACATGAGTGACAAACATCGACTATCTGAACCAAGAACAAATAGTAAATTTGGTGAAAGGGCTTTTAGCTACTGTACGCCTAGACATTATAATAAACTGCCAACTGAAATGAAGGACCTAAAAGGAGCAATTGAATTTAAGAAGAAACTAAAGACATTACTTTTCACAAGATCATATGATTTGGAAGATGCTACAATCAAGGAATTGTATAAGTTATAATGAAAATGTTTCGTTAGATGATTAATATGGACCCGCCCGAGAAGTAGTTCACTCGATTTAAACTCAAAACAAGTAAACGTAAATGGTTGAAAATAGGCCAAACATGATTATTTAACACCTTTGGGATTTGTAAAAGGGTACAGAACCTAACAAATCCACCTAACCTAACCTACTAGTTCCCAGGTCACAACCCCTAGACGGGGGCAAGCCCCCGGACCCCCTTCCCAAGGTCACAAACAAAGTAAATCACATAAATCCTTACAGTATGATAGTGTAAATCACAAATAAATCCTTCCATTATGAAAGAGTAAATCACAAATAATTCTTTACCTTATGATTGACACGTCGCCTTTTTTTTCTTGGCAATCTTTACAAAAGCTTTGGAGTAGAAAATGTGCTGCCCTTCCCTGAAAATTAAGCCAGAATCGGACCTTTGAGGCCTTTGTTCGCTGTTATTTATTTAATTTCACGAGTAACAATAGCTTTACACTGAACAGAGAGCATTTCCATCATAATCAATTGCCGACATAAACGAAATTACTCTATATATCGAAATAGATTAATGTACTCCCTTAAATTTACTCTTCGAGACAACTTTACGAGATGGTGGTTAACTTAAAACTGAAGGCGAAGGTGGGAATAAAATGGCTGTTGTAGAACAACATCCGGGAACTTATGAAGAAGTACTTGTAAGCTGTTAACTGGTTTAAAAAAAACACCTGACAAATACGTCATTGTAAATGCACAGAAAGCTCC
>NC_090730.1:113427335-113437335 GCF_036898095.1 Palaemon carinicauda | reverse complement strand
ATAAAAGACCTTTCATGTGACGTAATCAGACGACTAATAACTACAGAACTGATTCTGTTGAGTCGAACATTCGACACATTGACACCCTTCCCATCCCTATTCTGATTCTCGCCTATACCTATAAATTTTCCCTGTGCTTTATCCTTACTAAATGTTTGCATGTGCTTCTTTTACCTATACTCAACTAACACCAATTGCTTATTTTCCAGTACTAGCTTCTCACACATACTAGGTTCATACCTATTCATTTTCAAAGATCTATTTATCCCATTCTCACGAAGACTGGTCCTATTCACTCCACTCACAGAATTTATCCAGCTGAACCATCTAACTAATTAGTTTTCTAAACATCCTGACTGACTTAATCCCTTCTTCCTACCATACACTTGCAATGTGCCCATCTGAACAGCATTCTCTATACCTTTACACGTCCTGGTATAAAGAAGCCAATCCTTACTACCATTGCCGGAAATCACATTTGCACGATTATTCCGACATCCATTTGCTATATGTCTAGTCATACCACAACGAAAATACTTAAACACTTTCTCAAACCTGGAGGGTTTGTTTTATTACTTCCCACTACATTATTTTGCGATTCGAACAGGGACAGATAGGGTGGAAAAGACTGGAATATTGGATATAAGGAAGTAAGAATTGGTATAGTTAATGAAAAATGAGAGAATAACGTGAAGAATTACGGCTGCGTAAAGAACAAGAAGAACAGTTGTTATTAGAGAAAAAGAAGTCGTTGGCAGAGAATAAGAGGTTGAGTTGGGAGGATGAGGAGATGCGAAAGGAACTGAAAAAACTTAATGGAATTGTTGAAAGAGTGGAAGAAGGTGTAGAGATAAGGATAAAAGGGAGCTAGGAAAGAATGGAGGAAGGGAAGGAGGAGTGAATGGAGGAATGGAAGGAGGAATGAATGGAGGAACTAATGGAAAAATGAATGGAAGTAATGATGGGACAAGTGACTAAGATGATGAAAAAGTTCATGGGTGAAGGTGCAGTTGGAGGAGTGGCCTCTGGTTCGAGTAAATGTTTGATAATGGAATAAAAGATCAAGGTAAGTGATGAAGGCAATCGAAGTATTACTGGTATTGAAGGTAAAGGGATTAAGCATGATAAGGATGAACAGAAAGGTGAGAGGAAGGGGGAGAGGAAAGGTAAAAGTGATGTGGAGAAGAAAAGAAAAACAGTCAGGATATGAGTGAGGATGATCATGAATGGGAGAAAATGGTAAGTAAGAAAAGTATAAGTAAGGATAGGAATTTAAGTGTAAAATTGGCTTCATTGAATTTGAATGAAGAAGAAGGATACATGAAGGAATTTAGCAGTGACGATAATAGTGAGAATGGACTTGAAGAAGTATGTAAGACAGAATTTATGAAAGAGATACACATGTGTGAAAGATTTAATGAACATAGTAGTAGGGATGTACTTGACTTTTTTCAGGGAGTGTGAAAGGTATTGCCAGGCTAAGTATGGTGATAGCCAGAGAGTTAGGGCTAGAGAATTAGGAGTGTAATTGGCAGGATATTTGTTAAAGATGTATGGGGTAGTAATGAGTGTAGGGGATGTTGAGTATGGAAGTGTGAAAAGTGAAATAATACAACAGGCAAAACACATAAAGGGAAATGAGTTTGATGGAGGTGAGAATAAATGTGGGTGAAGCAATATATAATTATGTATGTCGTCTAGAAACTTTAGCAAGGAAGAAGTATGGGGACGAAGGCATAAATGAGAATAAGGTACTTTTGAAGAAATATTTGGCTACGGTACCTAAGAACGTGTCTGAGTTTGTTAATTTGAAACGGATAGAGAAAATGAGGTGAACGAGAAAGGGATTGACATGGAATGATATTTCACAGTTGAAGATTATGAGTTGGATAGGTGTATGAAAAAACGGAAAACTGTGGTTGTAAAAACTGGAATGGAGGAAAATGTGCCAGAATTCGGTAGTTTTAGATATGCTGTTCTAAGAGGGATAATGAGGATATCTGATAGTGTAGTAGATGGGGGCATTAGGGTGAGTAATGTTGGAAGACCTGTAAGAGCAAATTGAAGGATTAGGCATGAAAAACTACTTACGAGAGATAGCAGTGCTAGTGCTCAGCACGGTAGGTTAGGTAATAGCCGTGATGAGAAGAGTTTAGGTGTGGGAAAGCAGGATATAAAAAGAATGAGTGTAGTTGGGCATTAGCCATGAGGTGCATGTTTCAGGTGTGGTGAGAAAGGGCATCGTATTAGTGAGATTTAGTATATTTACACTTATCGATCCTAGTATCTACTATTCTTGTAATAAATGTTGGAAGACTGGAAAAGTTTTCTCCTCAAGTTACTTCAGATATTAGCATCAGGGCAATCGCACAATTTTTTTCGTTTGTCCCCTGATTATTATTATTATTATTATTATTATTATTATTATTATTATTATTACTAGCTAAGCTACAACCCTAGTTGGAAAAGTAGGATGCTATAAGCCCAGAGGCTCCAACAGGGAAAATAGCCTAGTGAGGAAAGGAACAAAGGAAAATAGAATATTCTAAGAAGAGTAACAACATAAAAATAAATATCTCATATATAAACTATGAAAATTTTAACAAAACAAGAGGAAGAGATATAAGATAGAAAATTGTGCTCGAGTATACCCTCAGGCAAAAGAACTCTAACCCAAAACAGTGGAAGACCATGGTACAGAGGCTATGACACTACCCTAGACTAAAGAACAATGGCTTGATTTTGGAGCATTCTTCTCCTAGAAGAGCTGCTTACCATAGCTAAAGAGTCTCTTCTACCTTTACCAAGAGGAAAGTGGCCACTGAACAATTAGTGCAGTAACCCCTTGAGTGAAGAAGTATTATTTGGTAATATTTGTTGTCAGGTGTATCAGGACAGAGGAGAATATGTAAAGAATAGACCAGACTATTCAGTGTGGATGTGTGAAGGTAAAGGGAAAGTGAACTGTAACCAGAGAGAAGGATCCAATGTAGTACCATCTGGCCAGTCAAAAGACCCCATAACTCTTTAGTGGTAGTATCTCAACGGGTGGCTAGTGCCCTGGCCAACCCTAGTGACTTCATCTCTTGTTATATTATAGAACCTCGTTGATTTTATCCGAGTGTCTGGTAAAGCACCAATCTGATATTGAATATCAGTAAACGACCTTGGTCGGTATACCCATCTATTGGACTTTTTTCATTTACATTTCCCATTACACCATTTAGGAGGTGATATAACTTATTCATGTCTGCTGCTACTTCCTAGAGTTTTTTATAGCATTTAATTTTTTTCTTCCCTAATAGGTAACTATTTAGACTCAGAGCTTTACAGTTTTGTATTCCTCCCATGCACTTTCAGTTTTTAACCAACTCCACTTTATTTACTTTTCCCCTCTTTTTCCTTAAGTCTCCCCTTAACAGTTATAATCTTTTCCATCATTGGGAACATGGTATTATATTTAATTTTACTCACTCTACTATATATATATATATATATATATATATATATATATATATATATATATATATATATATATATATATAGTTATAGGGCAATTAACACATATAAAGCCTAATAAACGCTGGTTGTCATGGCCACAGGGAATATTGATAACATCATTTATTTCTTTGTTACTTCATCAATAAATAAATAAGGAGAGAAATGTGATCTATTTCAAAAACTTATTTTCTTTAGCACTGCGTGTTTCTGTATTGATAATCTAAAAGTTATAACCTTGTGCACTGGAGAAATAGTATACTTCTCTACACAACCCTCTCGAGTTCCAAACTCACCTTTTTGTTTTTATATTAAACCTGTTACACTTGAAAATATTAATACCTGAACTCTGAGACTATTATAGAACTCTAAGACAGCAATATATAAAACACTGAATATCCAAAGGTCTCTTAAGTACACTCAAAACAAAACTGCATAATTGTTATTATGATCTATTCAAACAACTTTTGACTTCGATTCGTTAACAGGATACGAGCGAGTATGAAATAAACTCTGGTGATTGAAATAATACACTCTACAAATATAAATACACTTTATATAAATTACAACACTTTGAAAAGGATTTACATAAAAGAATAAGTCACTCAAAATATTAAGTCTGAACAAAACTTAGATTAAGACAAAAGAAATATCACACTCTGAAAATTATATAATCACTTGACTTAAAATATTAAATCTGAATAAAACCTTAGATCAAGACAAAAGAAATAATTACACTCTGAAAATTATATAATCACTTGACTTGAAATATTAAATCTGAATGAAACCTTAGCCTAAGACAAAAGAAATAATTACAATCTAATGCTTAAACTCTTAAAGTCTTACATAGAATAACTGATAAACTTACTAACTTCACATATTTTCATAAATCTTGCTGGGTCAGTTACAAAGATTTACACAATGTCAACACTCACCACAACATAATAATTATCACCTTTAACCTCTTTTGTATCGTTTCAACACACGATTTATGTTGGGGCACAGAATCACTTTGGAGAGGACACAGTAGAAACATATGAAGAGAGAGAGGGATTAACTTTTGTCGCTTTCACAGGACAGCTGTTTTTCTTCTGCCCCACGCATCCTTTAGGGCACTTATATATGAATTAGCTACTTCCAGAATATTCTATGTCCAAGATCTGGAAGCTTGGGGGTGGCCTAAGGGCATAAGGATTGCCAAAAATTACTCTCGGGTGCGTACCACCGCAACCGCAAGACGAGACTTTCTCTCAGCTAGCTCCTCCAACCTTTGTCCTCGGAAATACAAAATAGACAAAATCTAACACTGGAGTTCTCGAGAACCTTCCAAAACACGTGGTAAATATATGAATTGCATATTTTCTCACAAACATGAAGCAATACCTCATGAAAATATAAAAACCATCTATATAAGCCCTTGTTCATATCTCGTTTGGATCATATAACACTCTTAACAGTTACGTAAGACTTCATGACAAAATATATGAAATAAAAAGTTAATTCTTAAAAATAACGTAAATTTACATATAATGGCTTGAATAAAGAATACAATGAAATTAATGACGAAAGTCTTACGCAATTTGCATACAAAACTTACGTCAACACGAGAGGAATTCATCTTATGCAATGGCTATTCACCTCTGCAATGTATATATGAAAACATAACTAAAATACATGAATAAACTACTGTATTTACTTTACACTAGACCAGCTTCATAAGAATGTACACACACACACACACATATATATATATATATATATGTATATATATATATATATATATATATATATATATATATATATATAAATATATATATATATATATATATATATATATATATATATATATATATATATATATATCCCCACAGGAAACAAGAAAATGGACGACAACGATGATAACTTCGACGTTCTTCTGACTTCCATCGGTTTTGGGCGATGGCAGGTGCCTATCATTTTGACAACTATCCTTGGTAAGTAAGAATTTTTTGGTTTTTCTTTCATATTATCTTACAATGCATTTTAAAGTAATCATTATTATTTTTCCTTTAAAGACTTTGACAGCTATAGATTGGTTTGATATGTTCGTCAAAAGAATAACGCTTATTTGAAAAAAAATGTTTATTTCATCGGATGATTGATAAAAAAAAACATGTTTTTAGCAAAAGAATTTCCTTTCCAAAGGATCTTATAGATATTTTGTGTGAGTTTTGTCTCTTTGTATATTTACATAAAAGACTATTGGATATTAAAGAAAATATATTTAAATGATAAAAAATTATAGTTTTAGAGGACAAATTACAGATAAGCAGTTTGATTCAATTTATCTTTTTATGCGTCTCTCAATTTGCTCACATTATATATGACTTCATTACTGAAGAGCGACTCAGAATGATAATCTCTCTCTCTCTCTCTCTCTCTCTCTCTCTCTCTCTCTCTCTCTCTCTCCTCTCTCTCTCTCTCTCTCAAATAACATATCCCAAAAGTCCACACTTGAAATATCTGATAATCTCTTGCGTATCATGCAAGTCGAGAATATCAGTGGTGCCCCTTCACTCATTTAACCTCCTCTTAAAGGGATCAAATTGACCTTGGAGTGAAAGTGCTCGTCTTCTTCAAGAAAAATTACAGCTACTCTCTCTCTCTCTCTCTCTCTCTCTCTCTCTCTCTCTCTCTCTCTCTCTCTCTCTCTCTCTCTCTCTCTCTCTCTCTCTCTCTTACACATGTAAGTAGTGTAACATCAATTACTCTTTTCATGTTTTAATGTTTTTCTTTGACTATATCATTATCTTTTCACTTTTGCATGTGCTTCTATGAACTCTTCACTCTCTCATACATACACACGCCTACACACTCACCCCCCCTTATACACGTATATTGGAATAACATTAATTCTTCTTCTTCATCTCCCAATTTTTTTTTTTTTTGTGGGTAGTTCGAATATATTGTAGTGAAATAAAAAGTAGTTTAACAATATTGTTATGTGGAGAGATTTATAAGTTGATGTCCTACTGTAGTAAGCTTTCCACAAAAGAAATATTTTGGAGTCATTTGAATGACTGTATAGAATCTAAGCCATATATCATATCTACAAAAGGTGGCACCATGAACTTTTTTTCATAACAGAAAATAACAATTTTCGAGATTTTCTAATCAAATATATTTTTTTTTTCTCTCAGAACATGGATACTGTATGTAATACGGATGAACATTGAAAATAGAACAAGAATACCGTTTATGAATAGTTGAATATATATATATATATATATATATATATATATATATAATTATATATATATATATATATATAATATATATATATATATATATATATATATATATATATATATGTATATATACATATATATATATATATATATATATATATAATATATATGTATATATATATATATATATATGTGTGTGTGTGTGTGTGTGTGTGTGTACGTGTGTGTGTAATATATATTCTGCCCCTGTTCGAGCTTCTAGCTAAAGATAATGAAGCATTGTGATAGTTAAATTGTATAATTTGAGACTTTTGATGAAAGCTTAGAACCAAAACGAATTGGCTAGTAGAGAGAGAGAGAGAGAGAGAGAGAGAGAGAGAGAGAAGAGAGAGAGAGAGAGAGAGAGAGAGACGAACCTAGTACAAAAGTATTTGTACCATACATTACGTTTGAAAATTGAAACAAAGAGTATGACAACAGATATAGAATATATCTTTCATAATACATTTTATCGGATTAAAAGGAAATAGCAACCTTCACGAAAATGTACCAAGTCCTAGAGAGAGAGAGAGAGAGAGAGAGAGAGAGAGAGAGAGAGAGAGAGAGAGAGAGAGAGAGAGAGAGAGAGAGAATTTTGCAGATATTGACAAGTGCCCATCTAAGTACCAGGCATTGGAGGGAAAGACATATAAAAGATGGAACAATTTAAAATGATCAGTCTTTGTAGAGTTAATTTGAACACAAAGAGGAGAAAATTAGTGCTAAAATTAATGATTCCACATACATACATGTGATGTGAGACGAATCTGATTATGGTAAGGTGCTTAATTTTTATAAATGATGTGATGTTTTTAACAAAAGTTTCTGCCAAATTGTTCATAAAAACTATTCGTTGAAAAAGAAGCTGTAGAAGCGTAGGCCTGTGGTATTTTGGTCGGGGAAGAATAAATATCAGCAAACATAGTTTTAATAATTAATTCAAAGATAATAAAAAACTGTATTATAAAAAAGCAGGTATTTAAATCAATCACATAAAAGGTTTAAAACAATCTTTCATAGCTATAATAAAAATATACTATAATGCTTAAACCACTCTGATGATTCCAGAGAACACGACACTGTTTAGGCCAGATACAAATACAGAAAAAATCTACAAATCTTAAATCATACTGATGGTTATAGTAAGTACTATAATATATTACTGATAATTCTATAAAACTCTGTGCTACTTGAATAAAACAAGAGGCTAGACTGCTTAGTCTATACTAATGATTTTAGAAAATGCTACACTACTCACATCATGTCCATATTTCTGGAAGAGACTACGCTGCATTGGCCACGCAAGCATTTAAATCACAATTATGATTCAATAAAAAGACTTCAATATTTTACTCAGACCACTTTATTGATTCTAGAAAACCCCACGCTCTTTGAACCTCAAGGGTTATTATAGAAAACATGATACTGCATATACAGCACAGAGGATACTTAAAAAAATCATATTGCTTAAACCTGTCTAATATTTCTAGAAAACACTAGTCTAACAGTTCAGACAACATAGATGGTTTTAGAAGATAATATACAGCACACGCTGTGTTGAGATCCCTGAAAGCCTGGCCGATTACACCACATAGGATTCTATTAAGAATAAGCTGCTTAAACCAAACAGATTATTCTAGAAACAGCTAAGCAGCTTAAGTCATACTGATGATTTTAGAAAACACTGCATTGTTTGAGGCATACTGATGATATTTAAACCATAGTGACAATTCTATAAAACATTAGACAGATCATACTACACTGAAGAATCTAGAACATGCTACATTGTACACATCGTGCTGAAGATATTAGAAAATACTAGACCTATACAGTACAAAGTTTAGACTACACAGATGATTCAAGTAAATACTACGTTCACTTTATGTTTTGTATTCTAGAAAACATGACAGTAATTATGTAAAAATTTTACTGTTTAAGCTAAGAGAAGGAAAAACCTACTAGGAAACACTAGACAGCTTAGACCACACTCATGATACTAAACACTACACTGCTTAGCAATGCAAATGATTCTGAATAAAAGGTAATGCAAATAGCCTACAGATTTAAAAAAAAAAAAATCACTAGCCTACACTTCTTAGGCCACCCTGAGGATTCCAAAAATATCCTTAATTCCAGAATGTGCTAAATTGCTCACACCATGCTGAATATTTTAAAAACACAACAATGCTTAGATCACACATATGATTCAGTAAAAAACTACAATGCTTATACCAAACTGATGATCAAAGCTAAGACTACAATATATAATTATTTAAGAAAACGCTACATTGCTAGAACCACACTGATAACTTTGAAATAATATTGCACTGCTGAAGACATACTGATGAATGTAAAAAATATGACTCTAATTGGATCATGCTGATGATTCTAGAAAACACTAGACTGTTCAGAACATGCAAATGATCTTAGAAAACACTACACTGCTCAATCTCACTGATAATTCAGGAAATCACTACACTGCTATACTCAACGCAACGAGAAATGACCAAGATTCTCCCACTGGTGCCATACATCCACAGATATCTGGCCCGTTCTTCAACCCCTCCACATTATTCCCTGTCTCTCATTCTACTGCTCTAATTTTCTCACCAATTTTCTCTGCTTATCCCTCCTAACACTCGTTTATTCATATATTTATATTACTGGTTTTATAACTAATATTATCCGAATTTCTATTCATTAGTTATTACGCTTTTTATTCATGATATCGCACCCAGGTTGTACCTTCCCCCTCCCCTTCACACACCCCATCCACATCATGCACCTCTCTCATCCCTTTCAACCTTCATGCAACGGACCACCCACATGGCTCATGTTTTACTTTCATCATTTCTTTTGTACTTTATTATTCCACATCATCCTAGGCTTCTCCCTCCTACACCGCTAATTCTCTTAAGCCCTTTCCACACGATTGAGCATGGCCGACGGACAAACAGTGATACCAGACCACAATAATTAGCAAGAATGAGGGTTAATGACGTCAGAAGCAGGAAAACCACAGACAGGGATCTGGCATCATATAGTGTTGCCAGATCCCTGCCTTAAGTTTTCCCGCTTCTTACGTCATCAATCCTCATTTTCACTAACTATTGTGGCCTGGTATTACTGTTTGCCCGTCGGGCATGCTCAATCGTGTGGATAGGGCTTCACCCTTACAGACCATCACACAATACACTCACTTGGTGCGAAACATTCCCTTTTCTTAACTGATTACC
>NC_090730.1:113384835-113422335 GCF_036898095.1 Palaemon carinicauda | reverse complement strand
CCCCAGACAGCATAAGGATTAATGGTAATAAAAAGGAGACATCATACTGAAAAATTAAATTAACAAGAACGATAACAAAAACAATATGCACAAAAATATAAATAAAGTGATTGATCAAACCCATAGACTATAGAAAAAAAGTCGGAAAAACTGGTTAACATGAAGGAGCCGATACCCCATGCAAGGCTAAGTACCCTCCAAGTTAGCATCTCAACTGAAGGGAGGACAGTAAGGACGGTATTGAGAAAAAATAGAATCAGATAAGGTAAAGACAGCCTCTTGATAAACCACCAGGCATCCTTGGCCCTTCTACTATGCCTGGCCGAACATCATTTAAAAAAAAAGAGGAGGAATAAAAGAGGAGGAATAAAAAAAAAGATAAATAGTGTGGGGTCGATGTTTCTGGTCAGAGGTAGATGAAGAAAGCTGACCAGAAACATCGACCCCACATAGAAGTGGGAAAAGATGTAGACAAAGAAGTTTGCTCGACTGTACCCTCAAGTAAGAGAACTCTTACCCAGGACAGTGGAAAACCATGGTATAGAGACTATGGCACTAACCAAAACTAGAGAACAATGGTTTGCTTTGGAGTGTCCTTCTTCTAGAAGAGCTGCTCACCATAGCTAAAGAGTCTCTTCTATCCTTACTAAGAGGAATGTAGCCACTGAACAATTACAGTTAAGTAATTAGCCCTTTGAGCAAAGATGAAGTGTTTGGTAGTTTCAGTGTTGTCAGGTGTATGAGGAAAGATGACAATATGTAAAGAATAGGCAAGGACTATTCAGTGTATGTGTAGGCAAAGCGAAAAATGAGCCGTAACCAGAGAGAAGGACCCAATGTAGTACTGTCTGGCCAGTCAAAGGACCCGGTGACTCTCTAGCAGTAGTATCTCAACGGGTGGCTGGCGTCCTGGCCAACCTACTATTTCGTTAAAGTTTATATGGCACATATAGGAGATATTTATTTCAATGTTGTTACCGTTCTTAAAATATTCTATTTTTCTTTGTTTCCTTTCTTCACTGAGCTATTTTCCCTGTTGGAACCCCTTGGCTTATAGCATCCTGCTTTTCCAACTAGGCTTGTAGCTTAGCTAGTACTAATAATAATAATATATATTTATACATAGACACACATATATATCTATATATACCGTATATATATATATATATATATATATATATATATATATATATACCGTATATATATATATATATATATATATATATATATATATACATACATATATATATATATATATATATATATATATGTATGTATATATATACATATATATATATATATATGTATATATATATACATATATATATATATATATATATATATATATATATATATATATATATATATACAGATACACTTGCTCATTATTATTTAGGGAATATATATATTTATATATATATATATATATATATATAACGGATTTTGAGCGAAGCGAAAAATCTATTTTTGGGTGAGGTGGCCATGTCGTACTGATGGAAGTTCCTATAGGGTAGCTTCCTAGGGTATATTACAACTACGGCGATATTCCCAGAGAATTTACCTTAAGGTACCAGAATTCTAACTCCTGGAGCGAGTATCCCTCGTGAAAGGGATATCGCGACATATCAGAGGACGTATTCTTGACACGCCACATGGCAATCTGCATCCTGGACAGAGATTTCGTCTCGTAGGAGGGATTGGCAAGAAACGAATTCGGGAAAGAAAAAAGGGGAGCCGCTCCCAAGGCTTCCCTATCCTCCGATTCGTATGCGTGCCTGGCGCCAATCCTGGCGCCATCTGTATTCCTTGTAGCGTACACGAGGTGCTACAGATACTGTATGTAGGGAGGGGTCCTACAGCCCTTTCTTAGAAAGGCAAGGGCGGGTCCATCAGGATGACATGGCCATCTCACCCAAAAATAGATTTTTCGCTTCGCTCAAAATCCGTTTTTTGGGCTCAAGCCATGTCGTCCTGATGGAAGTGTACCAGAGCATTACTGTATCTGTGGATTCTCAGAACGTGCCGTACTCCCCGGATGTAATTTTTCCCGGTCGACTAGACCTAGAGACCTAAGATGTTACCGTTATACATCTTTTCAACTAACTATAAACCATGTTAGAGCTTCCTGCCCTCTACAGGGAAGAGTCCTACTAGACTCTGGAAAAGTCTCGAAGAGTACATATACCTATGTATGAATACCAGGCAAGCTAATATAGTGGTCTCGCCCTATATTAAGTAAAGCATAGTTTGTAAAGAACCACTGCGTCAATATGAAATATCGACCAGTTCTCCGCACAATACTTGTATTGGACAAAGGTTTTATATCCGCATAGGAGGAAAACCAATGCAACATTGCATAAAGGAACAATTCTATTAGAATTATCCCAGATAAGGTACATAGAATGAATGCTCAATTATACCAATAAATTGACACAGGTGAAGGAGACGCAAGGTTCTCAAGAACCAGATTATTGACAGGCAATAAATAGACAAGTTAACCACAATTATATATATATATATATATATATATATATATATATATACATAAGAAGAGGATAACCCAAAACTTTAAGCATAAGTATGATAGTAAACAGAGCTTGTTTGTCTGAAAGAAAAAACATTAAATGCCACTTTTAAGATACCGAGGTATCAAAGTCATAAAAGCCTGTATTACAAATCAATGACATTAGCGTTAGAAACGCTCGGCACACATGTCTGCACTTATGCTAGGTTCACCTTCGGAAATGGAACAGTCTGGATGGGCAACACAGTGCCCTCACTTAGTTTGTAGTACAGTATGTAACTACACACTCACCCTGGAATTAATCGTCCCAATTAAGACCACTGTTCCTCGCAGAGTTAAACAGTAGGGTTAACACCGCGACCCACTGCTACCACAGATCTCTTTTAGTTCCTCTACTTGCTTCGCATAGTGGCGAAAGAACACTCTGGAAGACTTCCAGCCAGTGTATGAACGGAGATGTTCAAAATCCATACAATTAAAAAAATTTAAGGATGAGGCAACTTTCCTCGGATCGTGACCTGCGGGTGTATTGTCAGGATCCGCTCTGCGAATAAAATATGTGATTCAGAGATAAATTTGAGCCTGATGTTTCTCCCCTGAATAGTTGACCACCCTTGAAGTCTGAAGTTCTATGAAGATAGACCTTTAGGCATTCTACTGGACATAGAGATGCATCTTCTTTCAGAGGGCAGATTCTCCAGGGACCCCACCTGTTGGTGGGTAACTCATTCTTGGCGAGAAACGTAGGATCCGGAAACAGGTTCAGTTCACCCCCATCCAGGAACTGAACACGACCTGCCTCTCTCGAGAGGCTACAATCTCACTAACCCTGGCCCCGGACGCGAGTGCAAAATAGGAAAATAACTTTTTGTGTCAAATCCTTTAACGCACACTCTTCATTGCTCAACAGAGAAGCGAAATGAAGAACTTGTCTAAAGACCATGAAATGGGCTTTGGAGGTGCTGAAGGTCTGAGCCTAGCACAGGCTTTCGGGACTTTATTAAAGATCTCGTTACCTAGGTCGACCTGGAAGGCATATAGAATGGGTCTTGTCAAAGCAGACTTACACGCTGAAATCGTGTTAGCTGCCAATCCTTGACCATGGAGGTGGAGAAGAAAGATAAGCAGAAGTCTGTCAAGATCTCCTGCGGATTCTTCGCCTTGACAAAAGGCCGCCCATTTTCTCCAAGATGACTCATATTGCCTTCTAGTAGATTTGCACTTATATTCCTCAAGGAAGCCTATGCTGGCTTTCGAAATCCCGAAACGCTTTCTCACCGCTAGGGAGAGAAAATCATGAGCTGCAGGGTCCGGGTTTTCTGTAATGAAGCGCAGACAGTTGTCTTCTGGACTCGCTGGGTCAGAACTGGATCTGGTAGTGGTACAAACTTCAGCTACAGTTCCAATGCCAGGAGGAACCACACGCTGTTCGGCCACTTATGGGCCACTATTGCCGCTACCCCTTGAAGGATCTCAGTTTGTTGAGGACCCTCAACAGAAGGTTGTGAGGAGGGAACAGATAAATCTTGGACCATCTGTTCCAGTCGAGGGACATCGCGTCCACTGCTTCCGCTAAGGGGTCCTCGTACGGGGCACGTACAGGGGCAACTTCTTGTTGTCTTTCGTCGCAAAGAGGTCTATCTGCATTTCTGGGACTGATTCAGAATGAAGGAGAATGATCCTGCGTCTAAGGACCATTCCGACTCTATCGGTGTGAACCTGGATAAAGCGTCCGCTGTCACATTGCGGACTCCTTGAAGGTGAACTGCCGACAGGTACCACTTCTTCTTTTCCGCCAATCGGAAGATGGCCAACATCACCTGGTTGAGAGGTGGTGACCTCGATCCTTGTCGATTCAAGTATCTCACAACTACCTCGCTGTCTATCACCAACCTTATGTGGATCGAGTGACGCAGGAAGACTTTCTTTAAGGTAAGGAGCACTGCCCTAGCTTCTAGAAAGTTTTATGTGAAAGGTCTTGAATAGCTTGGACCAAGTCCCCTGGACTTTTTTTTTTTTTTTCCGATGAGAGTGACCTCCCCATCCCTCCTTCGAGGCGTCTGAGTGAATCGTCACCGACGGGGGAGGTGGCTGAAGAAGAACCGACTTCTTTAGATGTCTGGCTTGGGACCAAGGCCTGAGAAGAGTACTTAGCCGAAGCGGCTGGTCTTCTCAGATCTCTTCGCGCGTTTGATGCATAACTTCTCCAAACTCCGATTGCATCCTTTAGCTGTGCTCTTAGCACTGGGTCTGTCACCGAAGCGAACTGGAGAGAGCGCAGTACCCTCTCCTGCTCGCGTCTTGATATCCTTTCGGAATCTAGAAGTCTCTTGACAGAACCCGCTATCTCCTTCCTTTTCTTCGCCGGGATGGAGAAATGGTGTGACAAAAGGTCCCAGTGGATTCCCAGCCACTGGAACTTTTGAGATGGAGAAAGTCGAGACTTTTTCTGTTGATCTTGAAGCCTAGGTACTCTAGGAACTAGATCACTTGACTGGAAGCTTGCAAGCATTCTGTCTCGGATGCTGCCCACACCAACCAGTTGTCCAGGTAGGCTACTACCTGAATTCCCTTTAGGCGTAATTGTTTGAGAGCTACGCTCGCAAGCTTCGTGAAAATCCTTGGGGCTATATTTAGCCCGAATGGCATGGCTCCGAAGGCGTATAGTCTTCGTTGTAGCCTGAACCCTAGGTAGGGGGAGAGTCGATGGCTAATTGGAATGTGCCAATAGACGTCTGACAAGTCTATAGAGACGGAATATGCCCTCTTGGGCAGTAAGGTCCTTATATGTTGCAGTGTTAGCATTTTGAATTTGCAATTCACTATGAACTTGTTGAGTGACGACAAGTCCAGAATGACTCTGAGCTTTTCCGAGTCTTTCTTGGGAACACAAAACAGCCTCCCTTAGAAATTGATGGGCTTCACCCTTCGGATCACCTTTTTTCTCCAACAGTTCTTGAACGTACTCCTCCATAACGGGGGTGGAGTGTTGGAAAAACCGAAGGCACGGGGGTGGAGTGCTGTACCAGCTCCCGCCCAGTCCATTCTTGAGTAGGCTGTGGGCCCAGGGATCGAAGGTCCACCGATCCCGAAATTTCAGAAGTCTCCCTCCTACCGGTATCACCTCACTTGGACTGCCGTCCTGAGGTCTTGCCTTCCTGACCACGACCACCCCTGAATCCCCTTCCCCTTGAGGGGCGTCTAGACGAGCCTCTGGCTGCTCCTCTAGGCTTTGCTCGAAAGGAAGTAGACTGCCCTTCGAACGCTGGGGTGAATGCCGTGGACTGTGTCGACACGGCCTGGGGTACCCACTGAAAAGTGGTCGGGGTTTGTGCCACGATCTGGGGCACTGGGGGCAATGGCAATTGCAGTTGCTGTTGCTGTCTAAGAGGCTTGGCTGGCCGAGACGGTAGCCTAGTCCTCATAGTCTTCCTCTTTGGTTGAGGACCCTCATCCGGGGAAGACTTTCTTTTGATAGCCAGGCCCCATTTCTGGAGAAGGTTTCTATTCTCCAAGGCGGCCTTATCAACAACTTCTTTGACCAAGTCGGTAGGGAAAAGGTCTTTTCCCCAAATGTTGGAGGAGATTAGTTTCTTTGGCTCGTGCCTCACCGTAACCGAGGTAAACACGAACTCCCTACAAGCTCTCCTTGCCTTGACGAAGCCATAAAGGTCCTTCGTCACTGTGGCCAGATGAGACTTGGCCACTACCATGAACATTTCATGGACCTTGGGGTCACTTGCCATCGTCTCGAGAGTAGTCTGAAGAGACATTGAGGCAGTCAGTCTTTCTTTTGTATCGAACTCACTTCGCAAAAGAAAGTCAGACAGCTTAGGGAGGTCCTTGCCGAACTGACGTCCGGCAATATCAGCCTCCAACTTTCCAACTGAGAACGTAAGATGGACGTCCTTCCAGTCTTTGTGGTCTATAGGCAGGGCCAGCGACAAGGGTTTACACTCCTCTAGGGAGGGGCAAGACTTGCCGGCCTCGACTGCTTTTAGTACAGCCAGAAACCCTTTCTGTAAAAAGGGGAAGGCTCTAGTAGGCGAGGACACAAAGGAAGGGAGCTTCCTATTCAATGCGGCTACCTTTGAGTTAGAGAAGCCCCTCTCTTTCATCGAGGATGAAAGTAGAGCTTGAGCCTTAGCATGGTCCATCACTATGACCTCCTTTGGCTCTGTCTCCTCCTTTGAAGCTGGTTCCTTCCTCAGCCGGACATAACAGTCCGGATATGATGCCTTGCTGGGCCAGAATTCCACCTCCTCCAGGGGAACTGAGCCCAGCTTATCCGAGATGACGATCTTTCCAGTCGTCATCGGCATGTGCTCAGCATACCTCCATGGGTTAGCATCTGAGCACAAGGGAAGGTCTTTCACATTGAGCTTTTTCTGGGGCCCATGTGATTCTGCAAGGCACTGCATTCGCAGTTCCATTGCAGCCGCCTTCTCCTGATTCTCCTTCTGCATTTGTTGGATCATTCCAACAATAGAAGAGAGGGCCTGTCCCAGCTCTACTGGGAGACCGGCCGATGTAGAGGGAATAGGCTCCGGAATCTGAACCGGAGTAGCCGACACCTCGTCGACGTCTACCTCTACAACGTCTGGGGCTTGAACTTCATCCTGGGCTTCTGCCAGGAGGTCTTCCTCCCGACACCCGTCCACATCAGACATCCTGTCATCTAACTGGATGTCTTGCATCGCGACCGCGACTTCAGCATCCACCTGGATCTGAACTTAGGGGATCTCCTCTTGAGGCTGGGGAATCACTGCATCAGCTGATGCCTTAGGGAAAAGATACGCCCTCATCTTCTCACTTGGAAGATAAGGGCCAGAAGTGTTCTTTTGGAAGCCCCTTACCCAGGTACGAAGCTTCTTCCTAGCTATATCCCTTGATTCCTCTGTCCTAGGGGAATTAAAGGTCTCAGTAATCAGGTTAGTGCACACAGTACATACCTGAGGGTCCCAATACCGGAGATCATCCTTGGAGACAGCGTATGCTGCGTGTCTCCTACAAAACTCATGTCCGCAGAGGTTCTTGCTGCGGACGTTGCAGAAAGCACTTCCCCACTTCGGAGTGTCCTTCTGTAAAGAGAAGAAATTTCCATGAGTATCAAGTGAACTATGTATCACTGGATATGCATAGTATAGCATAACAATTCAGAAAGGAAAGACACACACTTGTGTTTCCCTCACAACCCGTTGTTGCAGCCTTCCAGATAATAAAATCAAATGGTTAATCTCTTCTAGAGTAACCAATGCAAGGTTTCCAGAGGAAACAGGTGGAGCTCACACCTAAGCAATGATTTTAAAAGCCTGGATAATAGACAGGAAAGAACTCACTTTCCTATCTGTAGGGCAACAGCAAAGGGATGTGCGAGAAAACACAATAGTGTTAGAAGACACAGTGCTGTACCAAAACCCTTACCATAGTTTTCTTCTTACTGTATATGTTATACTGAAGAATACTAGTACAGTATAGCGGACACACCATAACTAGCTTTAAAGTATACTACTTAACAGCTATAAGGCGGCAGCACTCTGGTTCAAATGCATGTGCCGGTCGGCAGCAACTGCCGGCCGGTAACAGCCAATGTTGGCCGGCAATGGCTGCCGGCCAGCAACTACACAAGGTAGTACCCAGCTGCCGGCCACACTCTTGGTGACCGGCAGACAAGGGCTGACATAAGCCGGCCGGCAAAGGTACAAGACCGATGCCAGCCGGCAGCAAAAGAACCAGAGGACTACACCTGCCCGGCTGCCGGCCTGCAGCCGGGTCGGGTACAGCACTAGAAGAAAAATAGAATGGATGCCGGGATAAGAGTGTACACAACCTCCAAGCCCGGCAACCGAAAGAGTGCATATAAGGAAGGGGAGAAACTAATTCAGGCTTCCTGACCAATGCCGTCTGGCTCTACAGGCAGGCATGGATGAGGGACCAAGAGAGGTCCGGGCAGCACTTGAAAACATAAGACCCTTGCCGGCCGGCAGCTCTGCCGGCCGGCAAGGGGCTGAGTCAATTCCACATCCTAACCTATACTAGGTCCAGATGTAGAACGACGTACAGTACAGTAATGGCTAGGCCATTACGGAGAAAGAGGGGGAAGGGACAAGAGGGTCCTACCAACCTTGCTTTAGTGACAGATCACCCGCAGCCAAGAAACTTATCTTAGCCTAAGGGAGATCTAAGGGGGAAGGCCAGCAATACTTGCCAGCTCCCAGAGCACCAAAGCAAGGAAGGTGTTGCTACTCCCAGGGAAAGAAACTTATCCTCCCCCGAGAACAGCAACAAGGACTAGTCTGGTAGATCACAAAAGAAGGAATCATATCCACAGAAACCTTCGGTAGTGACCTAAGGGAGCTAAGCTCCCTTTGTCTGTGTCAGGCCAGCGAGGGGGACTCAGCCCCAAGCCAGACAACACAGACTCAGACTAAAAAACTCTGTTGTTCTGTCCCTCTTGAACCATACTACAGGAACAGGAAGGTACAGTAACACCCCAGTATAGTTTTATCGAAAATAAATTAGGAAAAAACCACTTAGGGATAAGCCCAAGGCTTAAACAGAGGGAAAGGGATTGCATACCTTCTCCGAAGAAAAGAAAGCAACCGGGGAGTATGATAAAGTATACTAAGGCTCCATAAGCAACTAGCCTAGGCACCAAGAGAATCGATTACCTAAATCACCGAAACTCACTCGTATACTATCTTGGAAATATTCCACACAGTCTTAAATGTATAAAATATAGCCTAAAGCTTCAATAAAATTTTAATTACACTCGGAAAAACCAAAATCATGCATGAAGTACTAGGACCAAACGACTAGGCTACATGGCCTAGCGTAGGCCAGAATGGCGAATACTTCACCAAATAATACTAAGCACGAAAGGAAATCCTATGTAATGCTAAATAGCTAAAATTTATTAAAGCAAAACAACCAGGAATGTCGCTCTGACTAACTAAATTTATACCTAGCGAGCGACAGCGTCCAGGACGCCTCTGGTAGGCTACGGCCCTTGTATCAAAGATTAATCCTATTAATCACTCAAAATTTTACCAAGAGCCTACATTTATACATCAAAGACATTATACTCAACTTATCAGAGGCCAACGAAGACGGAGAAGCCATGAAAAAGTAGAATAAATCCAAGATTTGCGAGAAACACAGGAAAAAACACCGAGTTGTTAAGCTACGCAAAAAGGAATACAGATGGCGCCAGGATTGGCGCCAGGCACGCATACGAATCGGAGGATAGGGAAGCCTTGGGAGCGGCTCCCCTTTTTTCTTTCCCGAATTCGTTTCTTGCCAATCCCTCCTACGAGACGAAATCTCTGTCCAGGATGCAGATTGCCATGTGGCGTGTCAAGAATACGTCCTCTGATATGTCGCGATATCCCTTTCACGAGGGATACTCGCTCCAGGAGTTAGAATTCTGGTACCTTAAGGTAAATTCTCTGGGAATATCGCCGTAGTTGTAATATACCCTAGGAAGCTACCCTATAGGAACTTCCATCAGGACGACATGGCTTGAGCCCAAAAATATATATATATATGTTTCACTTAAATAACAAAGAACAAGTGCATCTGTATATATATATATATATATATATATATATATATATATATATATATATATATATATATATATGTATATGTTTAACCTAAGTAACAAAGAACAAGTGTATCTATCTATCTATATATATATATATATATATATATATATATATATATATATATATATATATATATATACTTTGTTATATATCGTATATAACAAAGTGCAATTTAAAAAAGATCAAACATCTAAAGGCACATCTAATAGAATCAGACGATACAAAGGTCGAGTCTCATTATTAATGCCTTGGCCGTCCATTATCTTACCTCAAGTCATTGCATTAACCAGATGAGGCTTCAGAAGACTAGTATAAAATATATTGTTGGTCTGTAGCATATTGTCTTTTCCCTTGCCTTAACCAGTCATAAATGATTATGAAAAAGGCATGACGCACTAAGCCTTGTTAATGACTTTACTAAAATAAATATCAGAACAAAATGTTAGTAACCTGTACCATGGGTCAAAATGTAAATTTAAGCAATTTCCTCATTTCCACTGATCCTGTATTATCTTCAAGAAACCGACCTCGTATGCAACCATGTTATTCTTTAAATACATTACATCTGTGTCGTTATTTCATTGTGCATGTAACGATGTCTGTAAGACGAAAGTACTAATTCCAATCAGGGTTTTAAGTTTTCCTTTCTGAGCTCGATACATACATGCACATACACACACATATGTATATATGTATATATATATATATACTTATATATATATATATATATATATATATATATATATATATATATATATATATACTGTATATATACATATATACATACATACATATATATATATATATATATATATATATACTGTATATATACATACACACACATATACATATATATATATATATATATATATATATATATATATATATATATGTGTGTGTGTGTGTGTGTGTGTGTGTGTGTGTCTGTGTGTGTGTGTGAATATATTTTTTTCATAGTTGTGGTTACTATTTTCATGTATTGTCTGGCCCACCCCATGAATGCTTGATATAAAAATCTTAATTAATTTGCTTACTTTTGTTTTCAAATTACTGCTTTACTTCCAGTGGCACATAGTCTGCGACCAGGATAGTCTGCGGCCAATGTACCAGACGATGTACAGTATTGGAGGATTAATGGGCAGTTCACTAAGTGGTTATATTGGGGACAGGTAAACCGCTAGTCTTTGTTCAGCCGGGACAAGAAGGGGAATATCATAGTTAAGAGGGAAAGGTGACAAGGTAAAATATAATGAAGAATGACGGAACAAATGTTTAATATATATATGATTATGATTTTTCTTGTGTTGCTGAGTATACAGCAGGACATTTCTTCGAATAAACCACTCTTTCATTACTCAATCCGTTTTCCTCTGTCATATTTCTCAGCTTTCAATTTTCGATCCGTTTAGGGTTTCCCTTCTGCTTATTTTGAATAATACCTGTCGTCTTAATGTGCTTATATCTTGTACCAAGTGGTCATCGAAATCATCACTCCATCTTTGTTGCACAAAAAAAAAAAAAAGAAAAACTCACAAGTAATTTGTATTTGTTGTAACCATACACCCTAACACCCGACAGATAAAGCAACTCTTACCTTGAACTTTGACCTACTATAGGTCTCTACGGGTTGGTTGAGGCGAAGCCGATTTGTATGATTAAGATAAATATGAATTACTTTAAAATTGGTGATTTATTCCTTCACGTAATACAAACCCGAGATTTTTAATAGGAGGTTTCTCCTTAGGAGGGAGGACATTCCTATTACCAAAAATGGCTTGGTTAACGGACCCAGGAAATCTCAGTGATTTTAGTCCTAAAGAGGAGCAAATGTTATGACATCTGTCAATCCCCTAATTTCCCGTGCACAGAAATGCAGAAGGAGATAGGGTAGGCCATTACCAAAAATTGGTAACTCAATGAAGAATCAACATCCATGGGATATGTTGTCCAATGTATATGCATTACATGATTAATGAATGTGTATGCAATGGGTTGCTCATCCACCTTGCTCAGAAGATGGGGGAAATACTTCAAATACAAAACCAAATTGCAAAGAAAAGTCACACTGGTGCTTAGCTTACCTGCATTTAGCATCTAGTTCAGCAACATAACTGAATAACTGCTTCACCCAGGAGAGAGGAAGAAGACACTACAATTGTCAGTTATTCTTACCTCTGATTCTAGATTTATGTCACAACGGCTATCCAGATGCGATGCTACTTATCCTGTGAGGGAGCTGGGCTTGTTACACTACATGTTGAGCAGCTACCACTGGTCCCAAGGAAAAGGTGTGGGACCTGAGGGTATGTTCCTGAGGTAGTGGGCAGTGAAGGTTGTCTGACATTTCTAGATTCCAGCCTTCATAACCTGCACCATGAGTAGATTCTTCCTGAAGGCTAAGGTTGAGCTAATACTTCTGCCTTTGTGTGCCCTCACACTCGAGGGGTTGCCTTCTTGTGCATCATCTGGTGTGTAAGAGTGTCTGATGGTTTCCAGAGGGCAGAAGGAGATGGTGCGCTTGGAGATCAGTATCTTAATCTTCCCAAAGCTTAGGAAAAATCTCTGGTGCACATTTCTGAAGCACAAAAATCATTTAATGTAGTGTCTCAACACCATCACAAGACGAAGCAGCAAATCGACTCATTACTAATTGCTTCCTTAAGGGAAAAGTTAGAGAAGGTCTCAAACTTAGAATCGCTGGGTGCTGAGTTTTTATCACGAACTGCAGGACGAATGAAAAACATTTAATGTAGTGTCTCAACACCATCACAAGACGAAGCAGCAAATCGACTCATTACTAATTGCTCCCTTAAGGGAAATGTTAGAGAAGGTCTCAAACTTAGAATCGCTGGGTTCTGAGTTTTTATCACGAACTGCAGGACAAATGAAAAACAAACCTTCCAACCTTGGATATAACCAATGGCAAATGTAATGCTGCATAATTCTCTGACCCTCTTCAATGAAATCAGGCAAAGCAGGAACACAGATCATGATCTGACATGTCCTTGAGAAGTCTGTATGGGGCTCTCTCTTGAGATCTAATGACCTTCAGGACATCCCATTCAGGAGGCTGAAGTTCCTTTGGAGGGCAAGAGTGTTCAAAACTCCTTATGAGCATGGATAGTTTTCACGAGGTGTAAAAGTCTAAGCCCTTCAGTCGGAGGACTTGGCTGAGAGCCAAGCAATAGCCCTTTACTATGGCAGTTAAGAGGTGCTTCTTCTAGAGAAGAAAGAGGAGGAAATCAGCAATTACTAGCAGAGAGGCTCTGACCGGAGAGATATTCTATCTACAACACCAATCCTAAAAGATGACCCACTTCTCATGGTGCAGAGAATCTTAGCAGATATCTGGACATCTTCCTTGCAGTGACTCTTGAAAAGCCCTTTGCTCGAAGGAGATGTTGGATAACCACAGCGTTGAAGTTGTGGAATCTCTGCAGGTAGGGCTGACATAGGAGGTTGGGCCACTATTTTAGTTCTCTCGGTACCTGGATGAGGAGCATTAGCAGACCTGTGAACCATTTGACTTATGGCCACTTGGGAGCCACCTGGGTCAACTTAATGTTCAGGGTCTCCAACACTGTTGATGAATCGTAGAGAAACGCAGAAAAGAGAAAACATCCATGTTGCTCCAGGGATGTTAGAAAGTGTCCTTCATTGCTGCTTTCTGGTCTGTAACTAGAGAGCAGTACAATGAAAGCTTCTTGTTCAGGTGTGTTACTAAAAAATAAATCATTCCACTGCATTGTCTAATGCCTAATTGTGTGTCATCCTCACCAACTCGCATAGATTCTGTGAAACAGTCTCTCATTGGTTGTTGACATAGGCCATTATGGTAGATCTGTAACTCATCAAAGGTACTGAGTGTCTTATCAAACTCTGTTGGAAAGCCACTGGGATCTAAAAGCATAGCTGCATTTTAGCAGGTTGATGTGCAGACCTTTCTCTTCTTCAGACCACAGTCCCCAGGCGGTGTCATCCCTAGGGTGTATGTCGCATCTCTCCCTGGAGGCATATGTGAACAGCAGAATCTCAAGAGAAGGGGAGCCAAAAGAGACTCCCCTCGTGAGGTTTTGCTTGTTTAACTACCTCTTTAGATCCTTCCTCACCTCTGTGTTCATTGGAGCCAAGGAGTGAGAAGGATTGGTAATGGCTAATCAGTGATGTTTCAGACACTACTGTAGGAATTTCTGGCAAAAGAGCCTGTGGCGAACAAATTTTTCCAACGATGAAAGATTCCCAGAAGACGTTCCACTGATGTGCCAGTAAACGTTGAACTGTTAGAAAGGGTCATGCAACCTCCCCGAGTCTGTTGATATGATCATCTATCATAGATTCTCACTGCTGCCGTATCTATCAACATTCCCAGATACTCTGCCCTTCTCTAGGGCTTGAGACAAGACTCTTTCAATTGACAATGATCCATAAATCATTGTAAAAGGCTAGGAGTCTGTCTCAATCCTGAAGCAACTGTTTTCTTAAAGATGACATGACCAGCCAATTGTCAAGATACCTCAAACGACGAAATCGGTTTGAATTAGTCCTGGCTGAGACTAGCGAGAGCACTCAAGTAAACGCCTGTGGAGTGGTGGATAGTCTGAAGAACAAGACTTTGAAGTGATGTACCATTCCATCTAGGATGAAGCTGAGGTACTTCCTGTTTGATCGATAGACAGGCACTTGAAAAGACTATGTACACATGACATGTGGTTTGGCCCTTAAAGCTAGCTTGTTGCATATACAGATGATGCTACTCTCTTTGCATCAATTCCATCTCCTAAATGATCTGTTGTTGCTGAATCCTTCAATAAATATCTATCTAAAATTAGTGCATGGTGCAATTTATGGGGCATGGAGTTAAACACTAACAAAACTCAAAGTATGAATGTAAGTAGGTCGAGGAAAGTGGCTCTTTAACATCCAGATCTCTGCAGCAATGATAATGTTTCTTTACTCTGCGTGACTCTTTTAAAATCTTATGTGTGATTCTTTATAGCAAGTTTACCTTTGAGATTACATTCGGTCGGTCTCTTCTTCAATTGCACATAAAATTGATTTATTGAGAAAATCTTTTAAGATTTTCAGTGATAAATCTATTGTGAAGAAGTGTTTTAATTCTTTAATTCTGCCTTGTTTAGAGCATTATTCTTGTGTATGGTCTTCAGCTGCTGAATTTCATCTTAAAATGTGATACTTGGTATACAGTTAACTCTAATAGTCACACCTTCTCCATCATGAGACTAAAAACTATACAGTATTGTAGAAGTTTTTTTTCCTGCTGTGACCAGATTTTGGAAGGATCTTCTTAATCAGGTAGTTTAATCAGTAGAATGTTGAATGTTCTTATGCTGAGCATGCTGACATGTGTCTTTTTATAGTTTATATATGAAAGATCTATTTTAATGTTGTTACTGTTCTTAAAGTGTTTTATTTTGATTGTTCATTACTTCTTTAACGGCTTAAAGGTTTAAAGGCCACTCATGAATGGCAGAGGCAAGGGACAGTGACATTGCCCTAGCAAGCAGGACAATGCCTTAGAGATTGATGATATATATACATGATCAGTGCTCAAGCCCATCTCCACCCAGCTAGGAACAGGGAGGGCCAGACTTTGACTGCTGATGACTCAGCAGGTAGACCTATAGGCTCCCCCAAACTGGCCCCATCCTTAGATAATAAGAATGGTGAGGTTACAGCCACTTAATGAGCGAACGAGTTTGAGCAAGACTTAAACTCGTCTGGCAATCACCAGCGAGGGACGTTACCAATAGCCCACCACAACCATAGTTTATCTATTTTCTTTCCTCATTGGTCTATGTTTTTCTATTGGAGCCCTTGGGCTTATAGCTTAGCTAATAATAATAATAATAATAATAATAATAATAATAATAATAATAATAATAACAACAGGGTCCTCCCCATGGGCCTCATCAGACTCCTCTTCCGCAGGGAGGACTGGTGGAGGCACAGCAACAGAAGACTTGTGGGCTTTGGCAGAGGCCAGCACAAGCAGAAGTTTATCCATAGATGGGGTACAATCAATCCCTATTGAAAGTGAAAACCTAGAAAGATCCATATTTCCATCATGATTGTCAACAGTAATTACAGCAGGGGGAGATGGTTGAGAGAGAGGCAGGGGTGTATTGTCCCCACTAGGGGAGGACCATACACCCACTTTCTTATAACCATTCCTGAAGGGGAGGGACAGACTCCTGTACTGCATGTGTATCACACATGCTCGTACACTAATTGTATTTCTGGTTTTAGTATATTGTCATTATCGCTCTCCCCTGATACACCTTCTCTCAGTTATCACCTAACTGTCCACTCGTTCACTGGTGACTACCAGCTCCCTTCGGCCCTGCCCCTCACGGCTGTGTCTTACTCTCTGATGATGCCACCTTCTGACACTTACTCTTCTATCAATGCCCCACCCCTAAAACTATTGTCCTTTGCCAGCGGAGAAGCGTTCGCCTGGTTCCTCGTTGTCAATGACCTTTGATGTCAGAATACCAGATAACTCTTAATCAATCAATCAATCAATCGGCTGGTTCCAGCGTGCTGAAATTCAGTTTTGCATCAAATGTCTGACTTAGTCAAGCACCAAAGTAGATTACGTTCTCTCAGCAATCCTCGAGGACACTTTCCCGAAAATCTCTGATCGGCTGTGCGAGCAAGGAGACATGCCAATAACATACGATGCCCTCAAATCATACCTCCTGGAGCATTATTCACCATTACTGGACGCCCGCATAGCGAAACTTTTTCAGCTCTCTCAACAACCGTTGGGGAACCAAATGGCTTCTCTTGCCCTCAGGAAAATGACCAGTATCACTCGCCTGCAACCTGACACACATAGCTGTCCTTATGAAGTGAATCTACTTCGTGCCCTTTGGGTATGGCTCCTACCCGAACCTATAAGTGCTACCATCCCGGATGTCGATATTTTGCCTTTGAAGGACCTGAAGACCAAAGTCGATCCCCTTATTGACAGCCACTTCACCACCTTCCAAACGTCCATCAACGCCTCCACTCCTGACAAATTGGAGAACTATTCATCATCGACTGAAGCTAATGTAAATGCGGTTGGGCACAGACACCCACCCTGTGATGGGCCGGAGTGGAGACAAAGCCGCCCACCACCCACATATACCACCCCTCGCTTATGCCCCAACCACCGACCTCACCAGCCACTTACTGACACCCATTGGTTGCAGTTATGCTACTACCACTCCAAATTCGGTGCTGTTGCGAAGAAATTTGTGAATGGTTGTCAGTGGCCAAAAAACGTGTAAGTAGGCCTTCGCTTGCAGCAGTGGCCTCCCCTGTCACTAATCTTTTCTTTTTACATGCTACAGGTACAGGAATGTAATTTTTGGCAGACATGGGTGCTTGCCATTCTCTTCTGCCAAGGCCACTCTCCAGGACACAACATAGTCTGTCTATGTCTGCTGACATCTGCCTGGTAGCTGCCAACGGATCTACGATACCCACCCATGGTTATGAAACCCTCTCATTATCATTTGGAAGCACCAAGTATATTTGGAAGTTTCTCGTTGTTAGCTTCACATTGCCAATCCTCGGTGAGGATTTCCTTTCACACTTCCATTTTCTGGTCGACGTAGTTCACTGACAATTAGTCAACGCGGATTTGTACTTCTCGACGCCTCTCCAACTCGCCCTTCCAACCTCGCTCTCCACATCAGCGCACCCAAGGATGTCTAAGCTCACCTCCTCACATCGTACCTGGAAGTTTTCCATACAGAACTTTGTCAAACGCCCATGGTTCCCGCAAAACATGGTATTTATCACCATATCAAGACAACGGGGCCACCAGTGTTAACCAGATTTACACGTCTGGCACCCGATTGTTTGGCAGCCGCTAAATGAGCTTTAGCTGAAATGAAAGAAATGGGCCTTTGCCAAAAGGCATCAAGCATATGGTCATCACCCTTACACATAGTCCTGAAGAAAGATTGATCTATGCATCTGTGCGGGAATTACAGGTGCCTGAACATGCAGACAGAACTGGATCACAACCCTTTCCCAAACATCGCCGACGTGACCTCCTACTTGCACAAAGCGAAGATTTTTCTCCATGCTCAACCTCCTGAAGGGGTATTATCAGGTGCCCATGAACCTAGAAAACATCCCCAAGACTGTCATCACCAACCCCTTTGGTACATACCCCTTCAATTATTCCTGTTTTGGCCATCGTAATGCTTGGGCCACTTTTCAACGTCTCACGGATGGTATCTTAGGGGACCTCCCCTTCTGTGTATGTTACATGGACGGCATACTTTTGTTCTCTTCCTCCAAAGAGGAACACCTCCGTCATCTAAGCATCGTGCTTGACCGCCTACAACAGAACTGCCTTATAATCTGGTATGACAAGTGTACCTTTGGTGCCAATGAGGTATCATTCTTAGGGCACTGCATTACTACTGAAAGAGTCAATCCCCTCCCTAAGAAGGTAACAGCCGTTCAGAACTTCTCCACGCCCTCGACCATCAAAACACTGCAAGAATTCTTGGGCTTGATTATCTATTATCACCGTTTCCTGCCAGCCATCGCTGCCACTCTCGTCCCCCTCTATGCCTCCCTCAAGGGCAAGCCAAAAGACCTGATGTGCGGTCCCCTTCAAGAAGTGGCCTGCTGCAACGCAAAAAAGGCCTTATCAACCGCTGCTGCTCTCACTTTTCCCGTGCCCATGCACCTCTCCTTCTCTCCACCGATGCCAACGACGTCGCTTTTGGGGCAGTCCTCGAGCAGTTGGTCAACGGCTCGCCCAGGCCATTGGCCTTCTTCAGTAAAAAACTGTCCAAGGCAGAATACAGCTACTCTACCTCCGACCGCAAATTGCTGGTGGTGCACTAGGCTGTCTGTCACGTTTGCCATTTCTTGGAAGTTACACCCTTCGTGATTTGCACGAACCACAAGCCTCTGGTGCACGCCTTCACTCATCAGTCCGACGCCTGGTTCGCCCTTCTATGCCAACATCTCTCCACCGTGGCTGAATACAATTGTACCCTTCAGCTCGTCCCTGGGAAAATGAATCACGTTGCCAATGTCTTGTCAAGAAAAGCATTTGTTGCCATTCACCTGGGATTGGATTACAATGCCTTGGTAGAAGCCTAATGAAAAGATTCAGAATATCAAGTATGCTCGACATTCTGTACATCCCTCCGTGGGGAGGATGTCCTACTTGACGACTCCCACGCCATCCTCCTCTATGACGTTAGTACTGGTAGACCTAGACCGTGGCTTTTCACATCTCTCGCACTATTCTACTGGACAGCCCCTGAAGAGAAAGTTCATTTGGCATGGCATTACTAAGAATGCTAATGATTGGGTCCATGACTGTACTTCATGCCAAACCTTAAAAGTACATCGACACACAGATTCAGGAGTGGGTACCTTTCCTCAACCTCAGTGGTACTTTGCCCACATTCACTTTGGTGTTGTAGGTCCCCTAGCCACATCACAGGACATCGATACCTGCTTACCGTCATCGACTCTTCTATTCGTTGGCCTGAAGCCATTCCCATGGAAACTGCAACCTCCGCCTCGTGTACATCTGTCTTACTCTCAGGATGTAGAGTGAGATTTGGTATCCCTGAGCAAATTACTTCCGACAGGGGTACCACCTTCAACTCTCAATTGTGGACATCATTAGTGAATCTCCTGGGTATCACCTTTTCATCAGACAACGGCATACAACCCCGCTGCCAACGGTATGGCTTAAGGTTTTCACCGTAACCTCAAAGCAGCTTTGATGTCCCACTGTAAGGACCCCAACTGGTTTAGCCAGCTAGTCTAATTCCTCCTGGGACTAAGGACCACTCCTAAAGATGCCCTGGATGTTTCGATGGGTAGAATGGTGTATGGCAACCCGTTGGTCATCCCTGCAAAATATTTTCCATCTGCAACCTCCTCTGACAATCTCCAGCACCTACATCACGTTGTAGAAAAATTTATTCCATGCAGCCAGACTTACAAGCTCCCAACTAAGAAACACATACCGACAGATCTGCACACGGCAATGCATGTTATCCTGCACAACAACAGTAGCAAACCACCGTTGATGCCCCTTTATGCGTCCCTTTTCCTCATGATACGTCGTGCACCAAAAACATTCATCCTCAACATGCATTGCAAAGAAGATTTGGTGTCCACTGATTGACTAAAACCTGCATATCTCCTTCCAGATGACCCATCTATAGTACTCCTCTCAAGAGCAGAGTGGCATATTTCACATGTATGTTTTTCTCGGGGGTGGGGGGGGGAGCAATGTACCGCACGTGTATCAGACACGCTCGAACACTAACAGTATTTCTGTTTGTTGTATATTGTCGTTATCACTTTCCCCTTGCACTGATAACTTGTTAATCTGTTTGAATTTTTGTGACCTTTTTTTTCACTGAAACTGTTGATATAAAAGCTCTCTGTCTGTTGAAATAAAGTTATTTGCATTTACGCTGTTTCTCAGGTATCACCTAACTTCCCACTCGCACACTTTCTTTTCTTAAAGATTCTCTTTCCCCAGAGGATGAATCCTGGGAAGAAACCACAGGGGAAACAGCAAGCTTTGTTCTCAAAGAAGGCAAAAAAAGCTAAAGAGCTTCTTTGGTATCAGGTTAGGAGTACCCTCTGATGCCAATGAATTTACTTTATACTCTTTTTTTTTTTTCTTCTTAGATAACTCCACCCACTGCAATGGAGGCCACTCTCTGCACTCCTCACAGGGGAATGACTGGGAAGTCATGCCCCCTTCAAAAACCAGAGAGTAAATGGGGTTCAACTCTGGCTTACTCATTTAGTGGCCACAAAGGCGGCCCTCCTTGAAAGGTTATTGCAAGGGCCAATCACACTAACTCTGAAAAAGAGAGAAAAAGCAAGAAGTCAAAAGCAATTACGTCAGTGATTCAGCAGTGAACTTATGTGCTTTGCTGTAACCAAAGTCAAAGTGTGGGTTGCTCTACCTGTAGGGTGGGTAAGGCTTACCTGCAACCCGTTAGCCAGCCATGTTTGACTTCTTAAAAATCTAACTGCTATTTCAGCTTCACCAATGTCATAATCCTCTTAAAAACGGTTTGTATTACGTGCAGGGACAATTAAGAGCAAATTCTAATTTTCATGACGAGAAAACCCATTAAGATACTATTAAATACCATATCCTAGGCCTATCTATTCATATTTTTTTCTTTTTTTGCAATGTAATCCTATTATGGGCATTTCATTGTCTGGGTACCAAGTTTGAATAATGTGTAAGAGAAAGCAAACAGATACATGCCACGTATCTAATGTAACTTCTCATTTATTTGGTGAAAATTTCTCTTTTAAACATTAGAAATTTCAAATAAATTCCTTTTAATTAAACTAGTTACTTACTTTAAGTAAGTTTTGCAGTGTTGCCACCATTAAAACTTGAAACACAATCACTCTCATACCTTTGCTTAACGAGATCATTCAACTTTCATTTACATGTACCACTTCTTGTGGTACAACTTTCTTCACAGGTAAACATCGATTCACGTTAACAATGGAATAGGATAACTTGCAACACACTTCTAAATATTTTGTAGTATTCACTTCTTTATGAGATGGCACTTTAACTTTAATGTTATCATTCACCTCAGAAAGAAATTAATTTATATTTACTTCCATGTATTTTTCACAACAGACATCTAAAGAAAACATTAAATTCTATGGGTCTTTACTGCTGCAGGCTTAGTTCTTTGCTTTATTTCACTCCCTGGTAAAGTAATGTTTTTACTTCCATACAAAGGATAGTTGTCTAAAAACTGGATGCGCCACGTTTAAATTTCATAATTGTTCACTTTCAAGTATCCATAAATATCCCTCCCTTTTGAATAAGTTAACTCACCTTTTCATTCTAAACAGCCTTATTTCTGTAAGAAATAACTCATTTTTGGAAGAAGTTGCTATGAATTTACCCATTTATACTTCGAAATATTGCTCACTTTATATCAATTCTAAAAGTCCCTTGTTATCGATGCACAGGTGAACTCTCTCCTTTCCAATCTAAATAGCTTCACCTTTGGAAGAAGTTACTATAAAATTACTTATCTATACTTCAAAATATCACTAACTTTTGAATGAGGTAAGTCGTCAATCACTTCTAAATATCAGATGCTATCAACAAGCAGATAAACTCCCCTTATTACACTAGGTTTGGACGAAAGAGATCCGTGCAGGTTGGATGCATCGGCCACCTAATAGCTGTGATGCTGACTGTGACGGTCCCGTCGTATTCTTTCATTCTGGTGATGAGGATGGTTTTTGGTATCACCATGATCGTCATGCTTCTGCCCGCTTGGAATTTGGGTGAGCATAGATATATCAAGTTTACATAATCACTACTCATTAGATGCATTCATTATTCTACGTTTTGAAGCGAACTGAATTCTTACATGTATATTCATGGAGCCTACAATTAGTGGAATCCATGGTAGTTTAGTGTCTGCAGTCCTCGGAAAATCACACTTTCTAAAATTTTTGTTTATATACATACATACATACATACATACATACATACAAAGACACGCTCAAACAAACAAATAAACACATACTATTGCCCACAAGTATTCTTACACACCTTGAATTCTTCTCAAATATATTTGATATGGTAACACTGACCCCCTTAATGTCTGGCCTCGCTCTCTTTTCACATTCTTATCCTGGATTCTTTTCCTTGATGTAATAATCTTTGAATAGTGTAATTCATCTCTTCATTCAAGTAAGCTTCTTAGACTATTGACTTTGTTAAGAGAACTGGCATTCCTTTCCTATTTCCATCTAGCTCTCCTTCCTCTCTACTACCTGCTCTTCATCCCTCCATCTATCCCACTGCTCCTTCCCTCACTCCTTTTCTCTCTCCCATTTTTCCTCTCCACTTCCCTGCTCCTTCTCTCTTTCCTTCTCTCTGTCTCCCCTTTCCCCTACTCCTTTCTTCCCTCCTTTTCTCTTTCCACCTTGCTCCCCCCCTCTCTCTCTCTCTCTCTCTCTCTCTCTCTCTCTCTCTCTCTCTCTCTCTCTCTCTCTTTTCAGCAGTCACTGATTTCCAAATATTTTCTTCATGTTTTCTGTCCCATCTTACCATCCCCTTTTGGTTTTGCTATCGGCGTGTCTGTATGGTTTTAGCTACCTAACTTGCCGTAAAACAAAAGCACACTTAATTTTAAATCCCTCCCTCCCTACACCTTTTTCAGTTCGCCGTTTCCTCATTCTCCTCTCTCAGTATTGGTCTCTTACAATTTCTATCCTTGGAACCTTGCGTGTGAGAGCTGGAATCTGACACCATGCTTCCTTTCTGGGGGTCGGGGCTTGGCATATTGTTACTCCCTCGGAGTCCCTCCACGAAATTGTACAGGGGAATGGTTAGGTGTCTCGTGAGACTCCCAAAAAACAATCTTCCTGTGCTTTTATACAACCAATACTCTCTTGTTGAAATGGTATTATTCATAGTTTAGTGTTAACTACATTTCAAGTCGCTAGAGGGCCATAACAAAGAAGTTGATTTTGAAGTGACACAGCTCCATGAAGAGAGAGAGAGAGAGAGAGAGAGAGAGAGAGAGAGAGAGAGAGAGAGAGAGAGAGAGAGAGAGAGAGAGTTGGACATTAATTGTCCACAAATGCCCAAGGCTGAACAGGCTCCACCCCGTTTGTGTTGATGGTGACGAGAGTTATTAGACTTTGATTAGCGGAATAATAAAGATTAAGAGTAAATGTGGAGTGCATCATAGTGATAGACAAAAAGCCTTGATCTTATGACCCGACATGTGCAAATATTACTTAGTAATATCAGAGAAAAATGTTAATACATCATGGCTAATTTACTGGTGGGACGGAAACGGTTAAAATGTATAAAAGCAGAGAAATATGTCTTCTCACAAGAGAAATAGCTCGAAAGTGATACAGATTGGAGAGAGAGAGAGAGAGAGAGAGAGAGAGAGAGAGAGAGAGAGATCTGCTTATTCACTATGAGCTGAGGATAAACAAATATGATATTGATTTAGATCATAGAGTGTGTCACATTACAGGTGTGTGAGGCTCGTGATGGTAACATGAATCTTTCACATTGTAACAGGAGTAAAATCGCCTACAGTATTATTTTGTCCGTGAGCATTGGATACATTTAGGGCACCATTAATGTTGGGTCTCAGTAGCACTATGTGTGAGTAGTGCTATGAATAAAGTTGTGGTTAAGCCGGTGAGATAAAAGTCCAAAAAGCCTAAACAAACTAGAACAACTGAGGCAGTTGCTACTTCAGAAAGTGAGAGTGAAAAATCTGTGGGATGCAGCCGGCTGGATCATGGAGGTAAGCAAGAACAACAAATTCAGTACATTTGGTCAAGAGATTATCATCCAATTGAGACTGATTGAGTGAGATCTATTACTGGCGTGCTGCAATAAAGATCAGATTCACGCGGACAGAAACGCAGATGTATAGAGTACATTGATGACGAAAAATGTAACTTGTAAAATACCCAAAGTGTATTTCGTAAATTACCAATTCTATCGAGATATTTTTGAGACTTTGAAGTGGCTACACATATGATTAGAAAGAGAAAAGACCATACAGATCTAGCAGCTTTTGGCATAAGTCCCTGCAAATGGGCCACCAATTAAAGCTACTAAAGAAATACGCATTATAAGCTTATATGATGGAAGAGAACATGTTATGAAGGATTATTATCATATGAAAATTCAGGTCAGAGTCTGTTCTCAGTGTTGCAATGGGCACATACAAAGACTGCAATAGCTTCACACCCCACAGTGCCATCCTACCAACGGGTAATAAAACAATCACTCGGAAACATATCAGGTGGCGGGCGAACCCCATTCATGCAGATACTGTATTTGATTATTGACAACCAACCATTAGTAGATGTCTTGATGGTTATACAAATTATCATACATAGCTTACTAAGAGAACATGTCTGTGTTGCTATCAAAATCGTGGACAGGAGGTATCCATGAGAATTACATGGTCAGCAGATGAGGTGAAGGGGGATAACATGTACCGGTAGGGTTGGAAAAAAGGGCCCGAACGTGTCTCATCCAGTAGTTTCGGCATTATTATTGCTGATAAATCTACTGTTACTGCTACTGCCAGACAAAAGAAGGAAGAGGGGACAGAGCTCGTAGAAGCAGTGTGATGCAATAAAAGGCAATGCGTCTTCTCCTGGTAACAACTGCAGTCAACGAGGCAGTGAATATTCCAAGCCAGAAGAGAGGAGTGGGGTCACCTGCCCAGGGGGCCGAGGTGCTTCTCTCGAGATCCCTGACTTTAACACTGGGATACTAGGGAGAAAGACAGCAGGATTAGATGGTTTTTAAATTTAATATATATATATATATATATATATATATATATATATATATATATATATATATATATATATATATATATATGTTACGAGTCCCATTTCGACTGGTGCCTTTGTATCTGTATTTGGACGTGTTTTACCATTATTTTTAATGTAAAATTCTTTTCCATATTTCTTTCCAGACCTCTAATAAAGATTCAGAAAATAAAAAGGGCGAGGATAAGAAACAGCACTCGCAACCAGAAACTTAAAATTATGCAAAACATCCTTTTCACACAATATTTAGGGTTAAAGACAATAATTGTTGCCAGTACATTATGTTGCCTACCTTTTGAACGAGGCCTGTGATATTCTATCTCCGGTATAGTTGGTGGCTTTACCCTAAAATAAGGTTACGGATTCCTCCCTATTCATAACTAAAGACAGTTAAGGGAAGACATGAAAGCCTACCTATAGAATGACCTGTGCACACCTAGTCTGTGATCAGGGCCATCTATTGCCGACTCGCCCAACTAATTTGCTAATTGTTCAAATATTACTTTGACAGTAGACCAATAATTAGTCTATTTTTTTTATCTCATGATATATGTTTGTATTAAATCATATTGATAATCAAACTACCTATAATCTTTTACGTCGCTTCTTTATTTATTTTCTCGTTAGCAGAGGACGCTCTTTCTTTACACTGGGCGATGAATTAATACAAAATCCAATATATATATATATGAAATATTTATCATTGTTGTTAAACACGCTTTTAGCATATGGCTAATCCTAAGACTTTACACACATTTAAAAACTGCTAGTTGAGGTTAGACTGTGCATTTAATGTATATATGCTATCGAAAATATAACTTGCAGATGAGCAAGACACACATCCGAAATTGGACCTGTACGTAAGACTAAACTAGGAGGGGAGAAGATTAGTGGTGGATGGTCTAGTATTATATAGGTTTATTAAGAGTTACATTTTACTAATAGTAATACCATATAGAAATATGGCCAGAAAAGATGCTTTGATTTGTTTTTTGCATTTTATGTAATTTTTGTTGCTTGAGGTTTAAGTTTGTGCCTACATTAGTAAAATGCTCTTAGCCTCTGTAAGCCATATTTCAATGTATAATCTCGGACTTTGATAAAGTACACATGTTCTGCAAGTTATAATCATATATACATTCAATATACAACTCTACCTTAATTTTGCATTGATAAATGTAAGAAAAAATGCACCATTTATTGGCAGTTTATTCTTAAGGAGCCATATATTCAGCACTGGCTACTTGTTTTACATATGGTGACGGCATTGCTCTGATTGTTTTTAATACTTGAGTCAGCGTTACCAGTTTGTGAGATCCTAAATTCACAAGAGAAGGATGGAAATATAATATATGAACTTAAAGGGAAAAAAAAACCTGTAGCCCATTTTTTCCAATACTAAATTGTATTCTGTTCATGGTGTAGCATAGACTTGTATCAAGCCTGATAAAAATCAAGCCTGATAAAAAAAACATTATAAGTTTGAAAAGAACACCAGGGGAAATTTTCCATCTGCCAACAGTGACTTGACTAAGTAATTAACAGACGACAATCGCACGAAATCCCACGCCATCTGTGGCTAATACCCCCTACTAAATCTGACAAATGCTTGCAATGCAGAAATCCAAGCAAAGTTCCTGTCTTCCCTTTACTGTCTTCGGTTCATATCCAACTACGATATAATGATAATTACCTTAAATGAAATATTATAACTGCCTGGTTACAAGCGTTCATAAGGCAACTAACAACAAGGAAGAATATCGTATGACCAAGTATTACAGGGTTATTCCAATTACCTAATTAATTGCTTTGCTCACAATTTAACATTGTCTCCTTGCTCCTTTGTTCTGGTAGGAGGTAGGCTACATATTGCATTATGCACGTAAGCCACAGGTTTGAGAATTTTGGCATTACTTTTATTATCAAATTAACCACCAAGTTCAAATCAGGAATATACATATACAGAATATATTAGAATATTATGGTGAGGAAGGACACATCCAAATCTGGATGGCCACATACTGTACAGGCACCGAATATTTTCCCCATGACATCCTATTCCTCAACTTAATTTCAACTCAAATCCCAATGGAGCTTCAACCAGTATAATACATCAATGACGACATTCCGTCATTGTTAACAGTTAAATTCTCTCATCTCCTTACAAAGCATGAAAGCTAGCAAAGCCTTTCTATATGAATATTCCTAGCGTCTGCTTCAGTAAACGTTCAAAGCAGAGACTAGGTAGTCTTCCTAGTCTGTATCATCATTTATTGAAAATAAACATAGCCTACCGTTCCCAATGACTATTCAAGTGAGGTGACACCAATGTCCAGCTGAAAGTAAGATAAGGGCGTATGCAGTCCGACAGGTAGGCCTTGGCCTTCCGTTCAAACACTTTTTGAAAGATGGCTATTCTCACGGTCCTCCACAGGAAGTATGAAGGTGTCTGACACAAATTATTATTGGATCCTGTTGTCTTCTAATGGTTTCCCATAAGTTTAAAACAAGACTCTTAAACAAGTGAAAAGGGGTCTAAGACCGAAGAAAACTCGTCCTGGTCTCAGTGATATATACAATGCAGTTACCAGTCTATTTACAAACTCTGATAACCAATAGCAGTGCAGTCAATTACCACCCAATAAGCATGAATAAAGAAAGAACGAACCATATGGGATAGTAACCTATAAATGACACTGGAACAACATACAGTATAAATTTTAAATTCCAAAATCATTATAATAAATTAAGATAAAATGATTTCTCTCCCTATATATATATATATATATATATATATATATATATATATATATATATATATATATATATCTATATATATAAATATATATATATATATATATATATATATATATATATATATAAATATATACATAGATATGAATATATACAGTATATATATATATATATATATATATATATATATATATATATATATATATATATATCTATATAGACAATTATATATATGCATATATATATATATATATATATATATATATATATATATATATATATATTTGTGTGTGTATATATATACGTGTGTGTGTGTCTGTGTTATATGCAAACAATGACCTAGTTTCTCTGACTATGGCATTATGCCTAGGCAACATTTCTATGCAGTATGATATATCATGGAGCATGATAGGGGCCTGAGATTTCTCCGACTGACCTTGTCCTTTTCTCAATGCAGCACTGGAGGTGACACCGTCTCGTCATCGAAGCCTGGTGGGGATGCTTCTGGGTCTCCCTTACTCCTTCTTTGTGGCTGGCAACGCTTCAATCGCTTACTTCGTCAGAACGTGGCAGTATCTGCTCCTGGCGGGAGTCTCTCCTGGACTCCTACTCTTTCCTCTCGCCATGTGAGTCAAGGGCACCAGCTGCATTCATTATAAATCTTAGAGAGGAAAGGAAGAGGTTTTACATGAATTGAGAAATGATGAAGGAAATATGAACAAAATTGAGTAACCAAATAAGCATAATGAGTTTAAGTAACTTGGCATTTTATATGAATATAATAGGCGTCTGATGTGAGTTAAATGTGTATGATATATATATATATATATATATATATATATATATATATATATATATATATATATCTATCTATCTATCTATATATATATACATATATATATATATATATATATATATATATATATATATATATATATATATATATATATATGCTTCTGTTTTAGCATAAAGAATGCCTTACCAATTCTCTTGTGAAATCCAATACACATTTTTCGTAAATGTTTAAATTCAAGGAACTAAAAAACTTGGCCACAAAAATAATGGTTATAGAAATTGGTAAAATTCAGGTACATTGACGAGTCTCCAAGATGGTTGATACAGAAGCAGCAGCAAGAGAAAGCAACTAAAGTACTGAAGAATGCAGTCAAGTTCAACAATGTGAAACTCAGAGAGCCAGTTGACGTCACCGTAAAAAAATTGATTGAGGTTAGTAATATTTTTTTGTCAGTTTTGTGTATGCATACTTCCGTGTATACATAGCCACATACACACACACACACACACACACATATATATATATATATATATATATATATATATATATATATATATATATATATGTTTAAGTAATTGGGATATTGGGAGTTAAATGGCAGAACAGGATTAGAAATGAAACTATAATAGAGATTTTCGAGTACCATATGTGGATGAGATCATGATGAGGGGTAGATGGAGATGGTTTGGGCATGCTCTTCGCACTCCCCAAGAAAGATTAGTTCACCAACATTTAACTGGGCTCTACAAGACGCTAGAAGAGTTGGAAGACCCAGGCCTACATGGCTCAGGACTATAAAACACAAAGTAGGAGATGATGAATAGAGAAGTATTGAATTAAAAGCTCATGACAGAGACGACTGGCGAAATCTAACCGAGGCTCTTTGCGTCAATAGGCGTAGGAAGAGATGATGATAATGACGATATATATATATATATATATATATATATATATATATATATATATATACATATATATATGTATATATATATATATATATATATATATATATATATATATATATATATATATATATATATATATATATATCATCAGCCGTAACTAGTCCTCTGCAGGACAAAGGCACCAGACATTTTAGAATATCTTTTACTTCAGATTGCTCTCGTAACCATGCCGCTCTTTTTCTGTCTCTTATTGTTATTCCCACCATTATTCTTTCCATAGCTCTTTGAGTTGTAACTAGCATATGTTCTAAGTCTTTAGTAAGGCTACAAGTTGCTCATGCATAAGTTAATACAGGTAAAACCATCTGATTAAATATTTTTCTTTTCAGAGAAAGTGCCATTATATTTTTCACAATCTCCTTTCGGTTACCAAAAGATCTCCATCACATGCTTATCCTTCATTTAATTTCGGTCTCGTGCCTTGGAGAAACACTTAGTGTCTGTCCTAATTAGGTATATTCATTAACAATTTCTAGATGTTCATTCATAACCCTTATTTGTTGTCTGCATTTTCAATGAACATTATTTTAGTTTTCTTCATATTGATTTTCAGTTCTAAATTTCTGGTTTCTCCATTCAAATCTCAATCATATTTTGCAATTCCTTCCATGATTCACTAAATAGAACTATGACATCTGCAAATCTTAAGTTGTTAAGGTATTCCCCATTAATGTTAATTCCTACATTTTCCCAATCAAGATTTTAAAAAGCCCTATGGGCATACTGTGAATAATATAGGAGAGATGGAGTCTCCCTTTCTAACGACTTTCTTAATTGGAATTTTCTCACTGTCTTTATGTATTTTGAGGATTGCTGTACTTCCTGTATACATATCTTCAAGTGTTCTAACATAAGATTCATCTATTCCTTATCTTTAAAGGGCTTTCATTACTGCTGAAGATTTGACAGAATCAAAAGCTTTCTCATGGTCTATAAATGCCATATATAGTGGTTTGTCATACTCTTGATTTTTCCATTAGCTTGTAAATTACATGGATATGGTCAGTTGTTGAATACCTACTTCTAAAGCCTCCCAGCTCTCTTGGTTGATAAAAGTCTAGCTGTCTCTCTATTTGGCCTAATATAGTCTTTATAAATATTATATATATTACAGAGAGTAAGCTTACTGTGCGATATTTTTTCAAATCTTTTGTGTCCTATTTTATGAATTAGAAAAAAGTACACACACATACACACACACACATACACACACACATATACTGTATATATATATATATATATATATATATATATATATATATATATATATATATATATATATATAGAGAGAGAGAGAGAGAGAGAGAGAGAGAGAGAGAGAGAGAGAGAGAGAGAGAGAGAGAGAGAGACTTGAAAGTATTTCGGATACATAGATATCTATTATTTTTGGTCATTAACATTTCTTCATTCCAGGCAACCAAAACGTCTGAAGAATTATCTGGATGCAAAAATGTGCTTTTAAGAACCAAACTACAAAAGTTACTCGAGTACATTCGATCTCCTGCTATGATGGTCATCCTGATCCTGTCTCCTATGTTGTGGTTCCTCCAATCCTTCCTATACCTGAGCATTGCTATCAATGCAAATAATTTTACGACGTAAGTAGAGGTATGAAAGAAGTTTCTCAAATTATAAGTGACAGAGTCACATATTCTTCCACTATCCTATGTATTAATTCTTTGAAAATGGCCTTTATGTTCTTTATGGCACAGGGAGGGGGGGGGGGAATATGATTAACTAACTGTTAATTTTATCTCCCGGTTCAGTATCAGACAGAAATGGCAAAAAATGTGAGAATGTCAGTAATCACTAAGCATATTTTTACGGTGTGGATTCCAACCAATCATTCCCTAATATGTTGTCTGCATCGGTAGCTATGTGGTCACACCAAGACGCCGTCTATAGGCAAAATAAATGGATTTTTATAGGAAATGGAAACATTGCCCATAGTAATTCTGTGTGCATTGTGAAAATTCTTTTCACACTATATTTTAGTAACCCCTCCTCTTTTATTATCTGTGTAACCATTTTCTATACCCATATTTTTGCTATCATTTTTCTTAATGATCGTTTTCTCATTCTCTCCATTCATCAAACAACAAATATTAATTTCTGTTCATGTGTTAATCCTCCTCTTTAACTATCTTAATTTTCAACACCTTATTGTTCTCCAGATCATTTGATTTCATTACCTTAAGCTCATCGTAAATAGTTGTTAACAAAAGCACTTATTGGTTATATCAGAGTCAATACAAATATTGACTCTGGGTTATATTTGACGAGTTGTTGACGATCCCTGTACAATACATATTGCCCATAGATCGTACTGGAAGTTCCACATAAATAACCAACAATAGATGAACCGAGCCCACGTACGTGTGGACAACCGCCATCTTGCTCCGGTAACTTATCAAGTTCGTTCAGTTCTCACTATTGATTACTGTTTGTTTTCTGCAGTTTTTGCTGCCCTTGTCTGCATCAACAAACGTACAGTGTCATCAAGACAACTAATATTATATTACGGCATAAACACAGAGAATCAAACTCACAAAAACATTTATATATATATATATATATATATATATATATGTATATATATATATATATATATATATATATATATATATATATATATATATACATATATATATATATATATATATATATATATATATATATATATATATACATCATGGTCCCATGTTTGGGCACAACAAATATAAATTATATATTACGGCTGGTAAGCTACACAACCTCTCGAGTTCCAAACTCACCAGTTTGTTTTTACATAAATCTGTTATATTTGAATAATACCCGAACTCTGAGAATATTATATAACTCCCAGACAGCAATATATAAAAACACTGAATATCCAAAGGTCTCTTAAGTACACTCAAAACAAAACTGGGTAGTTATTATTAAGAAATTTACAAAACAACCTCTCACTTCGATTCTTTAACAGGGATACGAAAAAGTACTGTAACAAACACTGGTGATCGAAACATTACATTTTGAAAGAATTTACATAAAAAATAAATCACTCGAAATATTAATTCTGAGCAAAACTTAGATTAAGACAAAAAAATTTTTACACTGAAAATTATATAATCACTTGTTTCACTGGAAATTAAATCTTACACCAATATTTAGTCCAGAACGCTTATGAAAATAGTTAACCTTTAACACTTTAAAGATTAATCTCTTGAAGAAATCACGTAAAGTAACTGATAAACTTACGAAATTTAGCTCACACGAAGTAACCAGATAGTGATACAAATATACTTTATGTTTCTTACTTGTACAGGGAAAGTTTCAATAATTTATATCAAACCTGCAGGCATAATGACACAATAAATTGAATCACCTATAAAGTCTAACGTAACACTTCAACACACTACAAACGATATATTTTGTATTTAAACTTATACACTTTGGAGAGGACACTCTCGAGGGACTTGAGAGAAGGAGGATGAACTTTGGCTCTTTCACAGGACAGGCTGTTTCTCCTCTGCCCTACGCATCCCTACGGGCACATAAATATTGAATTAGTGACTTCTAGACTATTCTAGGTCAGGAGTCTAAAAGCTTGGGGGCTGGCTCAGCAACGCCAAAGTTACCATTGATTATCTATCAGGCGCCTACTAAAGCAATAGCGAGACGACTCTCTCTCAGCTAGCTCAGTCCCCTTTGTCCTAAAACAATAAAAAAAAGATAAAGACTAACGCTGGGGTTTTCGAGAACATTCCGAAACACGTGACAGACATAAGAATTTCGCATTTTCTCACAAACATGATGCAATACCATAAGCCCTCGTTCATACCTCATATAGTTCTTACTGCATAGTTTATCGAGATTACGTAAGACTTCTTAGCAAAATATGTGAAATAAAAATTTAATTCTTAAAAATGAAGTACTTTTACATATACTGATTTGAATGAAGAATACAATGAAATTAACGACGAAAGTCTTACATAATTTACATACCAAACTTATACCTACATGAGAGGAACTCACCTTATGAACTGGCTATTCACCTCTTAAATACACATATGAAATATATAAATAAATTATTTACTCTACACTACACCAGCTTCGTAAGATAGCTCCCCCAAAAAGGTTATTTATTCCGGGCCTGAATCGATTGATTCAGCCCGAGATAAATAATCTGCAACCCCATTATCTTAACCTGATATATGCTTTACATTAATACAATATGTGCTGCAAACATAATGACCATAATGATTCACGTCATGACTCTAGTGTCCGCAAGAGGCAAGCTCCAAGGGTTGCTGCTTCGGAAATCACACTAAGATTTAAAGAAGACTTGTGATATTAGCAGAGCACATGGATAATCGTTGATTCACGTAAAGGAATTAGGAGGAGGAAATGGAAATCCTATTGAGAAAATGGACAAAGGTCATCAAAGAAGCAAATTAAAAAAGGAAGAGGATAAGAGATCAAAGAAGGAATTCGAGGTGAAGACTGCAGTAAAGCCATAGAATTAAAAGATGGTAAAAGACTGCAAATTTTGTGAATGAAGTTATCATTTGGCAAGGACATCTATCTTCCATATGACCAAGTATGCAAAAGCTGCCGAGAAAAAGGGACACTTTGCTGTAAAACGTAAAGCACCAGTGGTGAATGAACACGAGAAAAGGTGGCAGTCTGCTATGAAACGAAAATGTGACTCAAGGTCATATGCAATAATGTCAGTAACTCCAACATAAAATATTTGCATGACCCCGGTGCAGCGTTCAACTGTATTAACACGATCTGTCCACAGACACCAACTGAAGCAAAATACAAATAAATCTCTACACGTGGAACAATGCAGAAGAAAAATGCCATCAAAAGGTAGAACTCCTTATAATTAATCCTAAAACTAAGAAAGATCATACAGTGTTATTTTCTGCTGTCGGCAATCACCGGCAATTACTCCTTGATGCGGATACCCGTAAGAAAATGGGGTTTGTGACGTTAAATGAAGAAAACTTTCAAGTAGCTCACGTCGAAGTAAATGACGAGGTGGGGATCTTGGTAAAGTGATTTTGACTGTCGACCCAACAATGATCCCTTGCAGTAATATCATATTTCAATTCTTATTATTCTTAAATATTTTCATTAGGTTATAAATTTGTTGTTGAAAATATCAATGACTCATTACGCTTTCAATATTATGCATATTAGCTCGTGTGAAGTATCAAGTAATCAAATGAGAAGCTAGAGCTGAAATCGAAAATTCTCCAAAAAAATATTTAGTCGCTGATAAAGAAGGATGCAGGCGAGACAAAGTAAGATTGAATTTACCTATGTCAATGCACAATTCTTTATCGACAGAGCTAAGGGTGATTTGTAAGTCAAATAGTACGTTTGGTATGAAGTGTCGGGCTTGTCTGACTGAAGTTTTTATTCTGTAAACTGAAATATTGAAGGAGGCAAGTTTAACTGCCCCCACCCCCAACAATATTGGAAACATTATCGATAGGATAATGTTTCCATCATTGTTTGTTTATCACCAGTATCATCTACACCATTTAATTCAAAATTATGTAATTCACATCTGATTTCATAATTACTTCTGTAGAAGAAAGTTTCGTGAAAAAGTTGAAGACATTTTCCCAGACGTTTTCCACGTTTTTAAACTTTTTGTTTATGAGAAATTATATTAATTCCCCAATTCATAGACATGTGCTTTTAAGCTGACCTACACAAACATTAAAATCTTTGCGTTCTTTGTCCTTTTAACGAAGTTCTACAGTATATTTATAATTTCAATTGTATTCCCTTGATCACCTTCCAAGTAATTTCCACCAACTTTCTATTTATTTCCAAATACAAGTATGAGTTTTTCATTCCAACTTTCCCATTATTAATCATTCTAGAATAGTGGTAAACGACCAAGATACACATATATATATTTTTTGCACGGTAAATAAATCAAATGCAATGCATAACAGCAGTGTATATAATTGATGGAAAAATCTCCAATCTTCAACTATTACATTTGATCTTTTCACCGCCACAGGTCGGGTCCATTCCTGTACGTGGCTCTGACAGGGCTCATGGATGGGTCAGCTATTATCTTGAGTACTCCTTTGGCAACTCGACTAGGGAGGAGGGTTATGATCTTCGCAGGAATGTTTGGAGGTGGCGTGTGCTTTTTATTGGAGCTCCTTATACCCTCCGGTAAGATTGAAAGTATATAATTCAGTGGGCAGAACGCTAATTTTGTCAAGGATTTTCCTTTAAATTCCTTCGTTTCTATGTTGGCCTACAAGAGAATAAAGTATCGGGTTATATATAGACCATGTTGTGTTGACCTGGATGAGGAAGGGCAGGGTTATCTAATGCATCTTTAAATGGTGAGTCTTTGTGTCCTATGATTTTTAACATGTCTTTACCTACTTTTTCAGTAGGAAAGATTTTTCTCAAGCCATTATAAATGAAAATACTTGATCAAAATAGCTCTGGCCTTTTTCGAGCAAAAATCTTACGACACTTGAATCATATAGGTCTAACACTTTATGGTGGTTGTCTATTAACTTTTATCATTATGTAGTTCATAAAACGTGATTCATCTTAATGACCTAGCCCGCATGATATTTATGATATTGGGTCGTAGGCACGAATCCTTAAATTCACACCGGCCATACTATGTCTTTCAATACTGTACCTCAATAGCTGCTAATCTTAAATTAATTTCAAGGATTTTCACCAAAATTCAATTTCATGTCTAATCTTTCATTCTAGGGTATGACTGGGCTAGATGGATTTTGGTCATGGTTGGGTTCCTGCTTGTTGGTGGCTCATTCCAGGTAAGGTATCTTTCATTCATACTTACTTAGACAAAATTGAGAAAGAAAATTAGAAAAGGCATTTCTGAAGGACAACAAAACAATGACTAAAACATCACGTGTGTCTAATATTCTAACCAAAATATTGCATATCACTTACTTTGGCTTTACTGACATTAACTATTTGAGCGTGAGTCCAAATTCATAGTCTTACAACACCCAAGATAAATTTTTGTCAAAGATTTCGTCGACAGAAATCTGTTTACTACCGATTATAATTTTTTTTTCAACTTTTTTATATTATAGAGCATTAGTCCGTCAAAGAACAAATTATTGCAGTAAATAGATTATAGATAAAATTTATTTACTAGGAAACGAATGACAATTTGTTTTACTGAACTGCCTTAAGATCTTTATAAATATTTCTGAGTCACACACACGCAAGTGCACGCGCGCGCGCGCGCGCGCGCACACACACACACACACACACACACACACATATATATATATATATATATATATATATATATATATATATATATATATATCCTACCATCACCAATAAGCAGTGGCCAAAATGTTGATGTAAAACTGGCCAAACCCAGACATGAATACAACAACAGTGGAACAACTGCCCGAGGTGCTGGGGGTGCTAAAAACCTCTGGACTA
>NC_090730.1:113367335-113379835 GCF_036898095.1 Palaemon carinicauda | reverse complement strand
TAGTCCATGACGGGACATGGTTAAAGATCGCAATAATTTTCTCCATTTCTCTCTTGTGGTTTGCAAACCCAGTGTCTATTTTGCTCTTTTAATAATTTTCTTAGTATATCTAACAATGGGCCTTTTAATTTGTTCCTTTTGAAAGCTCTTCTTGCTCATCGTATTCAGATCACTTAAAATTCATACTTTATCGTTCTAGAAAATGCTAGTTACAGATTATTAAGTTATGTAAGCTGTTCTGAAGTCTTCTTTTATTTTTTTCTTATGCCAATCATTAGTAATTCTATATTATTTCTTTCATCATCTGGTGCTCGGACTTCCATGCAGCTCCATTCACTGCTCTGTTGAGAATCTATTCGAATTGAATTTCTATTCACATCATCGATATGTCTTACGTACATCGTTAACTGTAGAGATTCTAAACTCTTCTTTCTTTTGATAATGTTGACAGCTATCATCCACCATTAATCCGACTGATCTTTCGATCATTCTTACCACTAACCTCTCTGCTATACTATTAATTATGTTGACTAAGTCTTTACTATTCAATTCAAAACTCAGATTCAATTTTGTCTTGTACTTTTTAATCTACAACCATTAAGATAATCTGAAGGCGATTCCACATGAATAGGGAATTATCCTATGGTAATTCTGTCTCCACGAAATCCTAAATCCTTCGTGGTTGTGAATGCATACGAGGCAAATTCCCCGTTGCGTGTAGCTTACACCATGAATGGTACTGAAAGGAGCCATTCATTCAATCTACGCTGTAGATTTAAAGGTGTTAATCTTTTCTCCTTTTGATATTGAATGTCTGGTTCGTGATGTCCAATATACAGTAATCTCTCTACAGTTCTTTCCCATTCCCACTGCATATTGCTGGAATAGTCTACACCTTCACACTTTGTGATTGGTTGCTCGATCCACTCCTCCATTCATGTACACTGTACATTGTACAGTAAGCACTTAATGTCCTTCCTTGATATATTACCAATCGACGCAAATGATTCTAGATCGTAAATATAATATACTCCCTTTAAAGATAATCGCAACAAGTACAGAATCACATAATGTCTTGAAGTTTAGCTAACTACAGTAGATAAATTTGAAATTTCTTTAAACTTGCGTCTCCAGTAAAGTTTTTTAATATTGAACATCGAATGACCAAAGAAAGAAAAAAGAGTAATTAGAGTTATTGACACTTTCTTCCATCCACAGGCCAAATATGCATGGTGGACTGGTGGCGTTTTCTTCGGTGTCTCCGGCTTGCTCGGCAGCTTAACCCTTCTTGCGCTGCCGGAAACCCGGAACAAACCACTGCCAGATACTCTACAGGACGTCGAGAACAAGAGGCGTAACAAACTGGCGAATAAAGACAAGAAAAACACTGCAGAGGAAAATAAAATTTCAGATTCCAAAGTTTAGTTATTTACATATAGAGAAGAAAATAGGATGAATCACTATAGTGGATAAAAATGCATAAATCCAATTGCTGTTTTACGTCTGTTTTATTTCAGTCCCATGTTTATACCACGTAAGTACTGGTTATGGAATGTATTCATTCAAAAGAACAGAACCCAAATTAGTATATAATGAGAGAGAGAGAGAGAGAGAGAGAGAGAGAGAGAGAGAGAGAGAGAGAGAGAGAGAGAGAGAGAGAGAGAGAGAGAGAGAGAGAAAAAATGGTTGGGATGGAGTTTAGATGGCAATGTAATACTCTAATAATTTTGAATTAGACATGAAAAATTACTGATAAAAGAATATTATGTAATTTACTGCTATAGCAGGAGAGAGAGAGAGAGAGCGAGAGAGAGAGAGAGAGAGAGAGAGAGAGAGAGAGAGAGAGAGAGAGAGAGAGAGAGAGAGAGAGAGAGAAAAAATAGTCGTTAGTGTGGGGCATCAGGCTGATTGAAAAAGAAGGATAAAATTACATGGTCATCGCTCATTTTACTATTTAAGGATTACAAGGCTAATCCGACAAAAGAGATAGATTTATTTAGCGAGTTAGTTAGTATAAGGCTCAGTGCCAAAGGTTATTAACATGTCCTGGGGAAACAATTACTGTCTGTCTAAGGTACGTATATTCAATGCTTTGAGGTTTGTCCATAACCATTATTTGTTGTCTCTGCATTATCGATGAAATTATTTTAGTGATACTCGCATTTATTTAAATCCTACACTTCTGCTTTCTCTATTCAAATTCTCTATCATATTTTGAAATTCCTTCCATGGTTCACGAAACATAACTATGTTATCTGCAAATCTTAATATTCATCATTAATGTTAATGCCTATATTTTCCCAATCCAAATGTTTATAAACTTCTTCTAGGGGGCCTGTGAATATTTTAGGGAGATTGGGTCTCCCTGTGTAACTCCTTCCTCAATGCCTTTAAATAGTTTTAGAATTACTATACTTCCCTTATAGATATCTTCAAGTGTTCTAACATAAGATTCATCTATTCCTTGTTTTAGAAGGACTTTCATTACTGCTGAAGTTTTGCCAGAATCAAAAGCCTTTTCAAAGTCGATAGATTCCATACATGGTGGTTTGTCAGCAAGTTTTGCTGCTATCAAATATCCTCCGTCTATTATTAAATCAATTGTTAGGCCATCTTTTCCTGCTGCTTTGCATCTTTTCATGCCTTTTAATGCTATCTTCACATCTCCTATTGTTACGTATGGTACCGCTTCAGGTGTTTCATTATTTCCTATATAACTATTGTATAGCATTGCATAGAAATGCTTAGCAATTCTTATCACTTCATCTCTTTTGATGATAATATTTCCATTTTCATCACTTAGAACAAACATCTGCTGGAACCCTACTTTAGGTCTTCTTTTCATCAATTTGATGCTTCTTCCATTCTTTGATGTTTCCTCAGTTTGGTCTGATTGTGTTTACAAATGTTTTGGGTATTTTGTTTGTTTGCTAATTCTATTAAATCATGGATTTTACCCTCATTATCAATCTTTCTCTATTATGTTTTTGTATGTTTATGATAGTTTTCTTTAATCATGTTTGGGATATTTTTCACGTATCTCTAGTGTGGATTCCAATAAAAAATTTGTTAAATTACTGTTCATTTCCTTTTTACTTGCTTATTTTTCATCATGTAGATGGGAGTATCTATTGTTCAGCTAAAGTCATCAGATTTTGCTCTTATTACAGAAGTGTATATTTTCTTTCTTAAATTTAGTTCTTCGCTTTCTTTCCTTAGATCTAGAAAAATTTAGCTTCTCGCCATTTTATGGTCACAAGATTTTAATTTGTTTAACACTGTTACATCTTCAAATAATTTAACCTTTTTACTGAGAATAGAACCTATTTAGTTTTTCGCTTCTCCATGTCTACTTTCTACTGTATGTTCCTTCTTTTAAAAAATGGTCCTCATAATTTTAAGATTGTTCCTTTCTGGAAATTCTGCAACCATGAAGCAATGAACAATTAAAATAAAATATTTTAATATTCTAAGAGAAGTAACAGCATTTAATTTGACATTTCACATACGAACTATAAAAACTTAGAAAAATAGGATGAAGACAAACAAGAAAGAATAGTGTACCTGAGTGTACCCACAAGCAAGGGAATTTCAACCCAAGACAGTTATAGATCAGGGTACAGAGGTTATGGCACTATTCAAGACTAGAGAATAATAATTTGATTTTGGAGTGTCTTTCTCACAGAAGAGCTGCTAACCATAGCCAAAGAGTAGCTTCTACCCTTACCAAGAAGAAAGTAGCCACTGAACAATTACATTGCATTAGTTAACCCTTTGAGCAAAGAAGAATGATTTGGTAATCTCAGTGCTATCAGGTGTATGAGGAGAGAGAAGAATGTGTAAAGAATAGGCCAGTCTATCCAGTTCATGTGTAGGCAAACGAAAAATGTGCCATAACCAGAGAGAGGTATCCAATTTAGTATTGTCTGGCCAGTCAAAGGATCCAATAACTCTCTAGCGGTAGTATCTCAACGGGTAACTGGTGCCCTGGCCACCCTACTACGGGTTTTTTGTTTCTCCATGTCTATATTCTACTGTATGTTCCTTCTTTAAAATGTTCATAATCTTAAGATTGTTTCGTTCAGCAAATTCCTTTGGGATGTTGTTAATGCATCCGTTTGAATGTCTTCAGTTTACACTTTTTATCTAGTTTAACAATTAATCCTACAATATCATCACCAGTACTAAAATATTTTCTACGTTATCTGCAAGATTTCTGTTGATAAGAGATCACACTGTATTTTCTTTGTTGTTTTCATATCATGTGAAACAATATATATTGCCCTCTTCTAACTCTATGTGAGTCCATAGTTCTAATTTCATTTAATCCTACTATATCCTAATTTGATTAATTCAGCTCCTCTATTAACACGGTAAGGTATTCTACCCTAGACATTAGGTTGAAAGGTTCAGTTCCCTAACTAGTATAGGTTGGTGATCATGGCAATGAGCAAATCCTTTCACCACGTTAAGGTACAGCCAGACGCATATATATATATATATATATATATATATATATATATATATATATATATATATATGTATATATATATACATATATATATACATATATATATATATGTATATTTATATATGTATATATATATATGTATATTTATATATGTATATATATGTATATATATATATATATATATATATATATATATATATATATATATATATATATATATATATGTATATATATGTATATTCATATATGTATATTCATATATGTATATATATAGATATACATACATATATATAAATATATATATATATATATATATATATATATATATATATATATATATATATATTTATGTATGTATATAAAGAGAGAGAGAGAGAGGAGAGAGAGAGAGAGAGAGAGAGAGAGAGAGAGAGAGAGAGAGAGAGAGAGAGAGAGAATACGAACGTGAGTAGAATTTTCAGCATCTTAATCTACTGTTCATTCATTTAGGAAGTCATCTTGCTCTCTAGAAATTATCTATCCCGTCATAAGGGCTAAAATTTATGAATATATATGAATTGTTACACACTTATCGATAATATATTCGAAATAAAATCTAACGGCGCCGGAATGATAATATATATTATACAAGAAAAAGAGAGACTATTTTATTAACAATGCACTCAGACAAAAAGGGTGACATTGGATCTAGAATAAACACATAACAATCACATGGAACTGCTCTCTGTGGCCTCGATGTGGCATTTATTTACTTTTTTAGCTGTTTATTTGTTTATTTTAGTTCCCATATCAGCTTGTTTATCTTAGTGTATTTTAATCAAACAGTTTCCTTTACGTTATATGTTATCATTATTACACCGTTAGATTTCCTGATAAATATTTTATTAATTAGTGTTTATCAATTTGCTTTTACTCATGAGTTTTTCTCGCTTTCCTTCTACATATGAAGTTTCATAAAAGCAAAAATACCATTCCTTACACACAGACACAGACACAGACACACACACACACACACACGTGTATATATATATATATATATATATATATATATATATATATATATATATATATATATATATATACATAGATAGATAGATTGATAGATAGATATGTCCGTGTGTGTGTGTGTCACAAGGTATCTCAAAAGACTCATAATGACTTCATTACGATCTCAGGTACAATTCATCAACATGGTCAGCAAATCAGAGGTGCCGAGTTTGATTTAGTTTTCAAGCCTCATATTTCAAACAGTCTTAAAACTATTAACACTAATCTAAAAAAAAAAAAAGAAAAAAAGGTGTTTTAATTAACGTGGCACCCAAACATCCCATTAAATAAAAGTTGTTGAATGAATGAATGGTTTGAAGTTGTCTGTCATCCTGACATCGAAGGTCATTGACGCCGATAAAAGTTGTTAAATTCATCAAGTTAAGGCGGGCAGAGCACGTTTACAATTTCAAGACCCGAGGAAGATAACTTGTGAATTAGCAAACTGCTATATATTTCCAGTTTCGCTGAACAGATGTTATTAGTGGTAGGCCTAACAGTTTTCATAGTTATATGGATGTGGGTCCAGCCTTTTGCTAAAAAACATTACTGCAAGGCAGTAGCTGTCCTTCTAATCGCTTGATACGACATACAGGATATACTTATTATTATTATTATTATTATTATTATTATCATCATCGTCAAGAACGAAGTGAGTGACCTATATGAAATACCAAATTAAAAAGAAAAATATCTCACCCAACCCGTAGCCTAGTTATACCCTAACCACAGATTTTGGAGGGGGGTGGGGGTGGGGGGAGCAGCTGATATTTTCGGCGGTGGGGTCAATAACTCCTATATCAATGGTCATATTCAAATTAGATTTTAAGGGATTATTCAAATATATATAAGCTTTGTTTCTGCCAATTTTCATGTTCATACCTGCTATAGGCATGCCCTGGCTGTCACTTGGTCGTGAGTGACGACTTTTATCTAAAAGATCAGTGAGGAGCCGCAAACTACTCCTAGATTTTTACAGATATCCAAATGATTTTCACAGGGTTTGATGGGTGTTATGTAAACTACATCCATATCAATTTTCGTATTGATACTTGACATAGAAATTTCACAATAGCCATTTTTCGATATCCTCGGGAGGCCGATTTTCAGCGGCGCCGTAAATTACTCGTAGAATACTTCACATGTCTAAATGAAATTTTCAGGGTTTAATGGGATGGATATGTACTTTGTACATACCAATTTTCATGTTGATATCTGCCATAGAAAAGCCACATCAAACATTTATTTCGGTATGGGTTGAATGGTTATTTTTGGCGGTGGAGTAAATGGTTACTAGATAATTCAGCTAATATTTTTGATGGCGGATCAATAACTCTTATACCAAGAAATGTATTGAAATGAAATTTTAAGAGATTATATATATATATATATATATATATATATATATATATATATATGTATATATATATACATATATATATATATATATATATATATATATATATATATATATATATATATAATAAATATAAATATATATATATATATATATATATATATATATATATATATATTTATTTATATATATATATATATATATATATATATATAAATATATATATATATATATATATAATTTATTTATATATATATATATATATATATATATATATATATATATATATATATATATATATATATATATATATATATATATATATATAAGCTTTGTTCCTGCCAATTTTCATCTTCATACCTGCTATAAGCATGCCCTGGCTGTCACTTTTGTTCGTAATTGACGATTTTTAGCTAAAAAATCAGTGAGGAGGAGCAAACTACTCCAAGAGTTTTAAAGATATACAAATGATTTTCACAGGGTTTGATGGGAGTTATGTGAACTACATTCATACCAATTTTTGCATTGATACTTACTATAGAAACGTCACAATAGCCATTTTTCGATATCCGCGGGAGGCCCATTTTCAGCGGCGCCGTAAATTACTCGTAGAATACTTTACAAATCTAAATGAAATTTTCAGGGATTTATGGGATGATATTTACTTAAATTTAGCAATATTACAGTAAACTGCGTGATAGTGAGTGACATCACGCGAGACAAAGCCGATCTCTTAAACAATATCCGTCCCGATTTCAGCTAGTTACGATCATTATTAGCTAAGCTACAAGCCGAGGTGGAAAGGCAGAATGCTACAAAGCCAACTGCTCCAACAGGGAAAAAATAACCCAATGAGGAAAGGAAATAAAGAAATATATAAATTACAAGAGAAGTAATGAACAATTGATATAAAATTTGTTAAGAACAATAACATTACAATAGATCTTCATATACTAGAAAGAGAGATTTATGTCAGCCTGTTCAACATAGGAATATTTATTACAATTTTGGACTTTTGAGTTTCTGCCGATTAAAACTTCATGATTAGGAAGATCATTCCCCAACTTGATCATAGCTGATATAAAACTCATAGAATACTGTATAGTATTGAGCCTTATAATGAAGAAGTCAGTCCATCGTCTTCTCTTCCTCCCGTGCTTCTTTTGCAATCTCTAGGGCCCCATTCAGTTATTCTTTTAGTCCAATGATTCTTGGTCATTCTCGTTATATGTTCTGTTCATGTTCATTTCTTTTGCTTATATGTTGTTAGAATATCCTCTACTTAAGTTTGCTTTCTTATATTTGCGGTTTTTTTCTGTCTCTTAGTGTTTTTCCCATCATTATTCTTTTCATAGCTATTTCAGTTGCAACTAGTTTATGTTCTAAGGCACTAGTAATGCTCCATTTTTTATTGATATATGTATATATATATATATATATATATATATATATATATATATATATATATATACTGTATATATATATATACATATATATATATATATATATACATACATATATGTATATATATATTATATATGAATATGTATATATATATATATATATTATATATGTATATGTTTATGTATATATATATATATATATATATATATATATATATATATATATATATATATATATATAAAGATTCTATTGTAGAAAGGTGAAAACATAATCCCAATTTTAGACGTTTTAGTGGGAATCACTCCCAGACTAATTTCAACAGTTCATTATTTTACAAAGTATAAGGCTAACAGCAGAAAAGGAGTCACAACAGGTCTTTTCCTTAGAACTCTAAATCTTAGAAGACCTTTTATCAAGTAAAGGAATTTATTTCATAGAGTTGCTTTCTTGATTTAGCCTACCATACTTGGTTTCTGGAAGATGCATTCAAACTAAGAAATCTCTATTTCTTAAACAAAGTAAGAACAGACGGGTTAAAGGAGAAAAGGAAAAGGGTGTTATTGTATCGAATAAAATTAAATCTCACCTACAGTAGTTTATGTTTCTATCATATTTGCGAGTTCTAGATTACAATTCTACCAGCGGTGAAAAATCTTCCATAAAAATACATTAAACAGAAGTCTAATTGTACTTACGCCTACAATGACGAAAAAACATTAAAAGTAAATATATTTTAGGTAATTGTATAATTGATATAGGCTAATTGCTTTCTTTAGATAGTTTGTTTATGACAAAAAGTATCTATAATTATTGTTTTATTTGCAAATTGGTCGAGGGAATATAACACTACATACAAAAGTAATGCCTTATTCGAAGGACGAAAAAAATACTAATCATATATATAAATATATATATATATATATATATATATATATATATATATATATATATATATATATATATATAAAGTATACATATATATATATATATATATATATATATTGTATATACATGTATATATAGATATATATACACATATACAAATAAATTTCTACCTCATATTGAAAGACTAGGGTTCGATCGTATTAAAAGGTGTAAATTTATTCCTTTTTTAACATGATAATGGGATAGATAGGTATATATATATATATATATATATATATATATATATATATATATATATATATATATTATTTTAAAATACCAGGAACCCCCAAAATACAAAGCAGGAATTCTGACCGGTTTCTACTACATTTCACACATCTTCAAGAGGAACAGTAAGAGCGAACATAAAATACACATAGATAAGGATGACCTTATTTGAAAAAGGAGACTCACAGTGTCTTGGATGTTTCAATAATATTCAAAAGCTGACTTAAACCCCTCTTACTTACTCAAGACTTCGGTTGGTCGGCCGAGCTTACCCGTAGAAAAAAAAAAAATGAGGAATGAATGAGTGCCAGAAAATATAAACAAAAAGATAGTACAGCATACAGGTATGACTGATATCATCAACACATTCTTTCCTCCTCTCATAAAATGTGAAATGTCCGTTTCACAATCTCTCTCTCTCTCTCTCTCTCTCTCTCTCTCTCTCTCTCTCTCTCTCTCTCTCTCTCTCTCTCTCTCTCTCTCTCTCTCTCTCACATATATACATATATATATACATATATATATATATATATATATATATATATATATATATATATACATATATATATATATATATATATATATATATATATATATATATATATATATATATGCACTATAGACACATATGTAAATTACATTCAAATTAACAAATTATACAGGAAAAGAAATATTAAATGCGTAACTAAATATCTTTTCTCAATTACCTCTCTTTCTCTGATTCATATATATATATATATATATATATATATATATATATATATATATATATATATATATACATCGATTTGTATGTGCGTGTATACATAGAGTAATACACACATATACAGTATATGTATTGCATTAAAATTTAAAAAATTATACACCAAACCAAATATTTCTTTAATAATTGAATGTCTTTGATTAATTACCCTAAGCTATTTACTTGCGCAATCAATTGATATGAGTATCAGTTTTAAATAATTTTTTGTTCATTCCCTCTACGAATCAGTAAAATAATAATAATAATAATAATAATAATAACAATAATAAAAATAATAATAATAATAATAATAATAATAATAATAATAATCCATCCATCCATATACCAAGGCACTTCCCCCAATTTTGGGGGGTAGCCGACACCAACAATGAAACAAAACAAAAAGGGAACCTCTACTCTCTATGTTCCTTCAGCCTAATCAGGGACTCAACCGAGTTCAGCTGGTACTGCTAGGGTGCCACAGCCCAACCTCCCACATTTCCACCACAGATGAAGCTTCATAATGCTGACTCCCCTACTGCTGCTACCTCCGCGGTCATCTAAGGCACCGGAGGAAGCAGCAGGGCCTACTGGAACTGCGTCACAATCGCTCGCCATTCATTCCTATTTCTAGCACGCTCTCTTGCCTCTCTCACATCTATCCTCCTATCACCCAGAGCTTTCTTCACACCATCCATCCACCCAAACCTTGGCCTTCCTCTTGTACTTCTCCCATCAACTCTTGCATTCATCACCTTCTTTAGCAGACAACCATTTTCCATTCTCTCAACATGGCCAAACCACCTCAACACATTCATATCCACTCTAGCCGTTAACTCATTTCTTACACCCGTTCTCTCCCTCACCACTTCGTTCCTAACCCTATCTACTCGAGATACACCAGCCATACTCCTTAGACACTTCATCTCAAACACATTCAATTTCTGTCTCTCCATCACTTTCATTCCCCACGACTCCGATCCATACATCACAGTTGGTACAATCACTTTCTCATATAGAACTCTCTTTACATTCATGCCCAACCCTCTATTTTTTACTACTCCCTTAACTGCCCCCAACACTTTGCAACCTTCATTCACTCTCTGACGTACATCTGCTTCCACTCCACCATTTGCTGCAACAATAGACCCCAAGTACTTAAACTGATCCACCTCCTCAAGTAACTCTCCATTCAACATGACATTCAACCTTGCACCACCTTCCCTTCTCGTACATCTCATAACCTTACTCTTACCCACATTAACTCTCAACTTCCTTCTCTCACACACCCTTCCAAATTCTGTCACTAGTCGGTCAAGCTTCTCTTCTGTGTCTGCTACCAGTACAGTATCATCCGCAAACAACAACTGATTTACCTCCCATTCATGGTCATTCTCGCCTACCAGTTTTAATCCTCGTCCAAGCACTCGAGCATTCACCTCTCTCACCACTCCATCAACATACAAGTTAAACAACCACGGCGACATCACACATCCCTGTCTCAGCCCCACTCTCACCGGAAACCAATCACTCACTTCATTTCCTATTCTAACACATGCTTTACTACCTTTGTATAAACTTTTCACTGCTTGCAACAACCTTCCACCAACTCCATATAACCTCATCACATTCCACATTGCTTCCCTATCAACTCTATCATATGCTTTCTCCAGATCCATAAACGCAACATACACCTCCTTACCTTTTGCTAAATATTTCTCGCATATCTGCCTAACTGTAAAAATCTGATTCATACAACCCCTACATCTTCTAAAACCACCCTGTACTTCAAAGATTGCATTCTCTGTTTTATCCTTAATCCTATTAATCAATACTCTACCATACACTTTTCCAACTACACTCAACAAACTAATACCTCTTGAATTACAACACTCATGCACATCTCCCTTACCCTTATATAGTGGTACAATACATGCACAAACCCAATCTACTGGTACCATTGACAACACAAAACACATATTAAACAATCTCACCAACCATTCAAGTACAGTCACACCCCCTTCCTTCAACATCTCAGCTTTCACACCGTCCATACCAGATGCTTTTCCTACTCTCGTTTCATCTAGTGCTCTCCTCACTTCATCTATTGTTATCTCTCTCTCATTCTCATCTCCCATCACTGGCACCTCAACACCTGGAACAGCAATTATATCTGCCTCCCTATTATCCTCAACATTCAGCAAACTTTCAAAATATTCCGCCCACCTTTTCCTTGCCTCCTCTCCTTTTAACAACCTTCCATTTCCATCTTTCACTGTCTCTTCAATTCTTGCGCCAGCCTTCCTTACTCTCTTCACTTCTTTCCA
>NC_090730.1:113359835-113362335 GCF_036898095.1 Palaemon carinicauda | reverse complement strand
AAGAAGGAACTTCAGAAGAGAGATTTGGAACACGTTATAAAAGAAGAAGGAATGGGTGACGTTGAAACGTGTGAAAATGCAGCAGATGATGACAATAAAATAGTCGTTGTGAAGGAACAAAAACAAGAAGAAGACGGACCCCCAAGAAAACTTTTGATAAAGAAACCAAAGAAGAAGAAACCAAAACGGGACAAGGTCTCTTACTCTTGGGCCCCCCTTGGATCCATAGTCCCAGTTTTGGAAACTGGCGAAAATAAGGTTCATAACGAACGAACTCAGGAGGAAAATATCCAAAATAATTAAGAGGTCAGAAACAAAACAAATTAAAAAAAAAAAAAAAAAAAAATCGTGATAAGAATATTTTTTATTTTTTTTAAGGGAATATTATTTTATTTTTATTTTGTGAAAGGAATATACTTTTATGTTATTTTATGAAAGGAAAACTTTTTTATTTTTTAGCGACGTCGCTTATTTTATAAAAGGAATATACCGGTATTTTTGTGAAAGGAATATTATTTTTTATTTTTTTTTTTTAGGCTTAAGGATGTCAGGCTTAACTGCCAAGGCTAATGATGCTTGTCTTAACTGCCTGGCATATTTTTTTTTTTTTTTTTAGGTTTAGGGATGCTAGGCTTAACTGCCTAGACTAATGATGCTTGTCCTAACTGCCTGGCATATTTTTTTTTTTAGGTTTAAGGATGCCAGGCTTAACTACCTAGCCTAAAGATGCTTGTCGTAACTGCCTGGCATATTATTTTCTTTTAGGTTTAAGGATGCCAGGCTTAACTGCCAAGGCTAATGATGCTTGTCTTAACTGCCTGGCATTTTTTTTTTTAGGTTTAAGGATGCCAGGCTTAACTGCCAAGGCTAAAGATGCTTGTCTCAACTGCCTGGCATATTTTTTTTTTTAGGTTTAATGATACCAGGCTTAACCGCCTAGGCTAATGATGCTTGTCTTAACTGCCTGGCATATTTTTTTTTTTTTTTTTTTTTTTAGGTTTAAGGATGGTAGGCTTAACTGGCTAGCCTGATGATGCTTGGCTTACCTACCTTGCATAATGATGCTTGGCTTAACTGCCTGGCCTAGTGATTTTTGGCTTAACTGACCGGTTTAATGATGCTTGGCTTAACTGCCTGGCCTAATAATGCTTGGCATAACTGCCTATCTTAATGTTGCTTGGCTTAAATGCAAGGCCTAATGATGCTTGGCTTAACTGCCTGGCCTAATGATGCTTGGCTTAACTGCCTGGCCTAATGAGGCTTGGCTTAACTGCCTGGCCTAGTAATGCTTGGCTTAACTGCCTGGCATAATGATGCTTAGCTTAACTGCAAGGCCTATTGATGCTTGGCTTAACTGCCTGTCAAAATGATGCTTGGCTTAACTGCCTGGCCTAATGAGGCTTGGCTTAATTGCCTGGCCTAATAATGCTTGGCTTAACTGCCTGGCATAATGATGCTTAGCTTAACTGCAGGCCTATTGATGCTTGGCTTAACTGCCTGGCCTAATAATGTTTGGCTTAACTGCCTGACAAAATGATGCTTGGCTCAACTGCCTGGCCTAGTGATTTTTGGCTTAACTGCCTGGCCTAATGATGCTTGGCTTAATTGCCTGGCCTAATAATGCTTGGCTTAACTGCCTGGCAAAATGATGTTTGGCTTAACTGAAAGGCCTAATGATGCTTGGTTTATCTGCCTGGCCTGATGATGCTTGGCTTAACTGCCTGGTCTAATAATGTTTGGCCCAACTGCCTGACAAAATGATGCTTGACTTAACTGCCTGGCCTAGTGATTTTTGGCTTAACTGCCTGGCCTAAAGATGCTTAGCTTAACTGCCTGGCCTAATGATGCTTGGCTTAACTGCCTGGCCTAATGGTGCTTGGCTTAACTGCCTTGGCTAAGGATGTTTGGCTCAACTGACAGGGCTAAGTAGTTTTGGTTTAACTACTTTGTCTGAGGGTGTATGGCTTAACTGCCTGACCTAGGGATGTTTGGCTGACCTGCCTCATCTAAGAAGGTTTGGCTTAACTACCTGGTGTGTGTGGCTGAACTATCCGGAAAAAACCGAAACGCTTAACTGGCTGGCCAAAAGATGCTTAGCTTAACTGCCTGGCCTAAAGATGCTTAGCTTAACTGCCTGGCCTAAAGTTGCTTAGCTTAACTGCCTGGCCTAAAGATGCTTAGCTTAACTGCCTGGCCTAAAGGTGCTTAGCTTAACTGTCTGGCCTAATGATGCTTGGCTTAATTGCCTGGCCTAATGGTGCTTGGCTTAACTGCCTTGGCTAAGGATGTTTGGCTCAACTGACAGGTCTAAGGATGTTGGGCTTAACTACTTTGTCTGAGGGTGTATGGCTTAACTGCCTGGCCTAGGGATGTTTGGCTGACCTGCCTTATCTAAGAAGGTTTGGCTTAACTACCTGGTCTGTGTGTGGCTGAACTGTCCGGAAAAAAACGAAACGCTTAACTGGCTGGTCTAAAAAGAAGGGCCTAGATGGCTGGACTA
>NC_090730.1:113332335-113354835 GCF_036898095.1 Palaemon carinicauda | reverse complement strand
TCTCTCTCTCTCTCTCTCTCTCTCTCTCTCTCTCTCTCTCTCTCTCATATACCTGTCTAGATACCTAGACAAACATGTTGAAAAATCAAAGTATTAATGTATAGAAATTTTTGTTTACTCTCTCTCTCTTCAGTAAGGAGAGAGAGAGAGAGAAAGAGAGAGAGAGAGAGAGAGAGAGAGAGAGAGAGAGAGAGAGAGAGAGAGAGAGAGAGAGAGAGAGAGAGAGAGAGAGAGAGAATGTTTCTTCGTATTCCACCATTGAGATTTAATCGTCCGATTTGGACGTCTGTTGCCATCTGTCCACGTAAACAAGAAGAGGAAATAAGACGTTCTAAACAAAAGAGTAAACAATCAGGAAATTCGTAAACAAAGGTTTAAAGGCTGAACGTTGTTAGGAGATGAACTTTTCCCTCAAATAAATTTCCTCCCGCCAGACGACCCAAGTTGTAAAGTTCTCTTTTTTTCTCTTCCTGTCTCCAACTTTGCTGTCCAACATCTTCTAGGCTAGGTTAGTCGTCGCAATTGGCAGTAGTAGTAGTGGTAATAGTAGTAGTAGTAATAGTAGTAGTAGTAGTAATAGTAGTAGTAATAGTAATAGTAGTAGTAGTAGTAGTAGTATTCATTATTTTTTATTATTACCTCCACCAACAAAGTTGGCTATGTTTTACCCTCCATGTGTGTGTTTGTGAACAGCTTCATGACCACAATTTTAATCGTAGAGTAATGAAACTTTCAGGGATCAACTGTTATGTAAAATGCTGGAAATGACTAGGTTTTGGAAGATGAAGGTCAAAAGTCAAGGTCACAGTCAAGTGACATGTCCAATTCACGTAATCGGCTATAAGTTCGGACAACGGTGTCACAGAGACTTCAAACTTGGTTTAAATTTAAGCACATGAAAAGCCACGCCAATTAATACATGTTAATTTCAAAGGTCCACGTCTAACAAAATGTAGAGAAATAAGCTTCTGCGGCGGAGGTCTGCGCTCTACTGAGTGCCCCTCTACTATCGTTTCCAGAGGCCGTGTAATAGTGTTTTTTTTAAATAACTCCTAAAATAACTGATGGATTTTCCTGATATCAAAGCAGGGAGCGCTTCATACAATGGCCTAATTTTGGGAAATACTGTGCATTGCCAATTACGTTTCATTAACTTTTTTACTTAAGAAAATGAGGCTAAAGCCAGTCTTAGCCACCCACACATTCGCAAAAGTGATGACGTCCCTCAGTGACGTTGTTATAACGTTTCTTCCCCTGTACCTCCCATCCCCCGAATTGTTAAACGCCTGTTTAACTCCATAGATAATTGTCACATGACCTACCCCAAGCAACACGAAATTCTTTGTCAGTAAAAGTTCAGCATACTTGGTAATGTGATTCGTGACTTTAGACTTTACCTAAACACAAGACCAACGTTTTATATCTTACCCACTCACTTACATTGAAGATCAAGAATGAGACTTATGACAGGAGACGAAAGAAGCCATGCTAACCCTACACTTCACACTTCAAGCGAGTGTTGGTAAAGCAATAGAAACTGTATTAATAAAACTCTGAGAGCCAACTTGGTTGGTTCATATACTCAGTCACATAATACAAGCGTATTCTAGTGACTCCTACAATACTATATCATTCACTCGATCATATATTACTTTTCTAGAAGTCTAATAAAACATGTAGTTTTATCCTTACTACCAGTATGATTGTTTGTGACTGTCTTCTGATAATTTCAATCCATATAGTATTAATCCTAATAAACGATAAAAGAAATAATAAATTTGCGCTATTGCTAGTCAATAACTCATGCATTCAAAGTACTACGCAAATTAAATACGTTACATAACTTCCTCCGTGATGATTGACACTACCCCGTATATGGATATTGCCCTGTTTCTCATTTACATTATGACGTATCTTCCCAAATGTTGCATTATGATAGGCATCTACATTTACATCTTGGATAGTAATAATAATAAGATGTTTCCATTCTTCACGAATACATGTTAATTCTTCTTAGCATAGTTTCCATCCCCTATAACTCTACAAAAAATTCTATACAAAAGAAAATAGAATTGTATTCGTTCTAAGAAAGATTCAATCTGATATTCTTCATGTGTTTTCTATTTTCCAGAAGATTTTTTAACTTTTCTTGGGAATTTAGTTTCGTAATTTCATGTTCTTTTATCTTATACTTACTTATAATGTTACTTTGTGAAAATGTTTAATACAAAAGGTAATTCCCCTCGTATATTGAGTTCATCTTTTCACTGGGTGTGTTCTTCAATCTATTGCTTACTGTTATATATTTTAATTCAATAACATTCTCTTTTGTAGGAGCTGTGCTTATACATACTCAAACATATTTTCACAGTGAATAATTAATTGACGTAAAATCAACTGGGATTTCGAAATGATCGTGCCATCAGTGCTATTAGTTTAATAGTAAAATCTATATCCTATAAGTCAATGTAAGTTAATATTTTGCAATGCCAATTTTCTTATAGAAAACAGAATTTCCCCTCTTAATCTAACAACTGCAGGTTTCCTACTGTAAAATCACCATTTGCCGTAATTTATACTTATTCACGGGGTCTATATAGATTTCTTTGACCACAAAATTATAATGTTTTCATAATGTTTACGAAAGAGTCGGGTAGTTCGGTCAAAAAAAAAAAAAAAAAAAAAAAAAAAAAAAAAAAAAAAAAAAAAAAAAAAACAATCGGAGAATTTGGCCGCACAAGGAAACATCCAGGACCACATCCACGGCAAATAGCAACAAATTACTAAAACAAAACACTTTAAAATTTCAGGAATTTAATTGAGTCATTTAAACCATTTCATTTGTTCATGTCAGATTCATCAGAATAAAATCCTTATTCCATAATAAAAATTATTAATAACATTTACAAACAAATTAATTCTTTTAATTACCTTTCTTTCTTTAGAATAAATAGCTAATTAGTCAGGACAAAATACTGTTTAACCCCCAAAAAATTGTAACAAAAGGTTTTTCAACTGATTCTGGTAGGTTTTAATGTACTTTTTAACATACTAATAGTTTACCAAAATATGACCCCCGGAAAAGTGTTTTTTTTTTTTTTCAAGATGGCCGCCGAAACTTTTGAATGATCATAACTCTATAACTATCAACTCAAATTTGATGATCTTGGTGTCTATTCCTACATTTTTTGGGGAAAAGAACACACTAAAGACATCTAGGGATATCATTGAGCTGTTGAATCTTTATGAAATTGGATGCTTGACCTTCCTATACTCACTATCACCTTATACACAGACATTTACAACAAGTAATAGTTAAAAGAATTTATTCTTGGAGGTATAATGATAGCAAACTAATTATGATCGTCTTCTATAGGTTTGTTAACTTACAGTACTCATGTTTATGTAATCTTCTAATTATATAAAATCCTAATTACACTTAACAGAGCCTTATATTTCAAGTACTTGGTTACATTAGTTAATAACACTTTTATCCGCATAGAACAAGTTTCAGAGTTTCAATTTTGAGTGTCATCCTCCTCCTCAGTATCAACCTCTCGAGTGTTGTTTGGATTGTTATTACAGTTTTCAGTCTGGCAAAGGCCACATACACCAGTGCAAGGGAGTCCATAACGTCTGCAGCTGCAGCGAGATAATCTGCATCCCTCTGAACAGTTGCAATGGATAATTTTCAAGAGTTTGTCAGGTGCAGCGTTGATTTGGGTCATAACATGAACCAACTGATCATTCTCGAGTTTCCATCCCCATTCAATTGGGTTCATTTCACTTGCCTTTCCCATCCATACCATAATTTGGAAGTACACACGTTGGGTATGGAAACTTGTTGCTGATGATGTTGGGGGAAGCCTTTCAGGAGTGACAAATGCTTCAGCAGTTGCCACTTTCTTGGTGAAAATGGTGTGGCGCAGTGATGATAGTGTATCATTAGACTTGCCTTCAGAGCAATCAACCATCAGTTCTTTGCCAAGATCTGATATCTCCTCTTGAGATTTGTTTTGAAGGGTGAATGCACTCGCACAGGACTTACGACAGGATCAGATTTCACTAATTTCCGGAAGACTGACTTTTTTCCAATGCCGAAAATCCTTGAAGTGGAATCACAGCCTGAGTAGGCATGTACAAAGAGGAACTCAGTGCATACATCATCTCCTAGAGTTTCTTTCAACAAGTTAATGTTATATACTTTGTGTTCTCTTGACTGTTTGCTTACATCAGAACGGAAGTAAATGGTCTCAATGTCTGTTCTGGTATAATGAAGGAGCAGGATTAGCAAATCTGTATCCTCACCTACCAACGTTGTGGTGTAATGATGGGATAATTCAACAGTTTCCTTAATGATATCAACATCTGCATCACCTGGTGACTGAATGACATGGCATCCCCTTTTAGTTGGTGCTGCGCTGATAAAAGAAATCATGTCTGTCTTGTTTTTGTCACGAGATAGAAAGTCCTCCTTTTTGCCTGAAAACTCTATTTCTGCTGTGAAAATGATAATAGGGTGCAGGTTTTTTCCTCGTCTCAGATGTGTGTTGTCTTTTATAGAGGGGCCTTCACCATATTCATCAAACATCAATGTTGCTTGTCCATAATTTCTCACAGTGAAGTCTGCATAAGACTCAGCTATTGTATAATATTAGTCGTCTTTCTTCCATGGTAAACGATGGAGCAAAGAGCCTCCATCAAGCACATAACAATCTGTTTTAGGTTTAGAGTTAATCACAGCCTCACTTGAAAAGGCTGCAATATGGTCTCGAATTGCCTGAGCAAGCAGAGATTTATCTGCTTTTCGAAGAATGTTCCTGGTCTCAAAGAGGGCTGGAGGATATGGGCTTAGCTCATATGTCAAAACCTCTTCAAGGGAAAGATCTCCAGATCTTGACACGACAAGGAAACACTGGAACAGAAGGGCAGGATCAATGGTACGATCAGGAGCAATCTTCACAGCAGAGATATTTCCAAGGGTTTGGGGTCTGTCTTTCCGCTTAAATCTGTAAGTAAATGCTGGCTTTACAATCATATCTTCAATGATCTTGTTCCCAATTGATTCAAAGGCATGTACATTCACATTTGGTCAAGCCACTATTCCATTGACAATGTTTCTCAGAGTAGTATCAGATGTGAAGGGTGAACAGGCTGCAGTCTTTATCTGAATTTTATCAAGATCAGATGCATCTCTTTTGATACATGCCTCAGTTGAAACTTTGTGTTGTGGACTTATAGTATAGGTTAGATTAGTAAAATCTTGCATTGTACTGTTGTACTCAGATGCTAGAGGTGCATATAAGTTCCAAAGATTACGCATCTCCTCGGTCATCCCACTGCCATGAGTTAGATCACCAGTGCTCTTTAGAGACCTCATCAATGTTTGTTCTATGACAAGATCACTACCTAGTCCTGCCCAGCAATGATTGCTCCTTCGAACAACATGAAAACCATCAAGGAACTTTCGATAAATATCTGGGTGCTTTTCCTCCAGGTTGCTCATTTGCTGCAGGTAGTAATGAGCAGATCGCAGATAATATAAGTGCCCAGCTGCAGCAAAAACAGTTAGGCAATAAGACACTGCCTGCAAATGCATCAACCAAAATCCAGTACGATCTGCCTTGATCAACATTCTTGCTATGCTAACTATACGCTGATAATTCAGCCATAACAGGCTTGTCTTTGTGGTCTGAGCAAGTTCAGATTTCTTCTTCTCCATTACTGTCTCAAGTTTTATCAAAACCTCAGAACAAGCAGCATCTTCTAGCATCATCTCTCCAACAAGAAGGGAGGAGTACAATTCCTCTGCCTGATCCAGCAATATCTGAATCTGAGGATCATCTTTGGCCATTTCCATTACAAGCTGGCTATGTAGGCACTTGTCAACATGAAGATGGCCCCACAAAGCCCTCTGAACAGCTTTCCCTGTTAACTTGTGCACCACAGCATTTTCTCCATAAACAGTCTCAAGTATGTTTTTGAGGCCAGTCCCTTCCATGAGAGTTCCTATGGCCCCCATCAAGTTCATGAGTGTATGATTTGATATAATTAGAAGATTACATAAACATGAGTACTGTAAGTTAACAACCCTATAGAGGACGATCATAATTAGTTTGCTATCATTGTACCTCTAAGAATAAATTCTTTTAACTATTGCTTGTTGTAAGTGTTTGTGTATAAGGTGATAGTGAACATCTGAAGGTCAAGAATCCAATTTTATAATGATTTAACAGATCAATGATATCCCTAGTTGTCTTTAATGTGTTCTTTGCCCCCAAAAATGTAGGAATAGACACCAAGATCATCAAATTTGAGTTGATAGTTATAGAGTTACGATTGTTCAAAGGTTTCGGCGGCCATCTGGGACGTCATCTTGAAAAAAACACTTTTCCGGGGGTCATACTTTGGTAAACTTTTAGTTTGTTAAAAAGTACATTAAAACCTACCAGAATCAATTGAGAAACCTTTTGTTACATTTTTTGGGGGGTTGAGGGGGTATTTTCCATATATTAACCCTACTAAATCTGAAATACATAAAGCTCAGTTCAGTCATGGCCAAATTTTATTTTCCAGTAATTTCAGTATATATATTTCATAAAAGTTTGCCATACCCAAATCTCACCCCATTTTTTTACTTTATTTAGGTTTACTTCTTATTTCATTAGTTCCAGCATTTTGTTTTTCCCCGATGAAAAATTCTAAAACAAGATAAGATCAATTTTGAACGAAGTCTAATTCGGGTAGGTCCTTTCAAATGTAGTGTGAGTCAAAGGAAATCTAAAACATTAAACGAACATCTTTCTAAAGGTTCAAAAAGTTCAAAAGAGTCTGTAATCCTGCTTGTAGGGCTTTTCATATGAATGACTACCCCCTTCTGAGTTAAGTGATTGGGTTGCAGGAAGCTGAAGCCATGGAACTGGGCAGGCATTCGAACTCCTAAGAGAAGACTGAGTTTGCAGTTTGGTTGTCCAGCTGGTCCTTATCATCACCGACCTTCATATCTCCGACTTGAACCAGAATCACTAAGTACGTTACGACCAAACTTAAGCACTGAAATAACATAAAAATATATTGAAATGATAACTTTGGTTGAGAATATTAGCACAAGGCTAAAAGTTAAAAGAATTAATTGAGCAAACTTGAACATTACAATTTTTTTTCGGATTTGTAGGGTAGGATCTATTAATGCGAATATGGCATTAAAAAGTCCTTCCTATATGGCATGAGTAGAAGATGGCTTTAAGGAACTCTCAACCCGTCGTCACACACTATCCATTTATGTATTACAACCCAAATATAAACCTTTCATCTCTCTTTGGGATATCCATAAAATGGGGGTTTTTGAACTTATGCACTTGCAAAGGTTTTCTTTCATTTTTATTTTTTATTTTTGTATCTATAAAACATTTCCCGCAAGCAAGTTTCAGAATAGTCATCATTTGATAATATTTCTTAATAACGAACTTCTCAACCACTTACACAAAGTCTAAGAAACTTAAAGAATACCTCATACCTCTAGGCATTCCATCACTATTTTGTTATCAACTTTCAACATTTGGAAAAGCACAACTAAGTCAAGAAATGTGTTTTCCTTATTTATTAAACTGGAATTGAATAAAAATCTATTTATGGCTTCAGGTTCTTAGAGTTCATCTCTAACTGAAATGAGAATCGCTTGATAAATTGTCTTACAAATACTTAATAGTTCATTTAGTGTTATAGACGATTTGGGAGTTTATTATGGAAAGGGTGTAAAGACACAATACTAATTTTTTTTAATAAGGCAGATTTGCACCGACTCGCAGCGGTGCCCTTTCAGCTCGGAAAAGTTTCCTGATCACTGATTGGTTGGCCAAGATAATTCTAACCAATCAGCGATCAGGAAACTTTTCCGAGCTAAAAGGGCACCGCTGCAAGTCGGTGCAAATGCGCCTCATTAAAAGAAATTGACTATAGTTTGAATAGCACTTCATTCTACAATTACTGTAATAAAACATACAGTACAATTAGTGGACTATTTAAAAACAATTTAGTGTTCTATTTGGGGAGGTTAGGAGATTGCACTCAGTCAGTGGTTAGTTTCCTAGAGGAGCCAGAGTTCATTGACCCAATGGCACTAATTACACGAGGTTTTTCGCTCTTTGGGTCTGTTGCCTAACCCCTGAGTTAGATATGTTTATGAATGCTCATGCATGCACATATATGTAAATATAAAAGTATATAATGATATACATACATACACACACACTTATACACACACACACACACACACACACTCACACACACACACACACACACATATATATATATATATATATATATATATATATATATATACATTTACATATATCTTTAATGGTTAGGAATGCATGCTTATTCGTAGATGCAGTAAAATGAGAGAGAGAGAGAGAGAGAGAGAGAGAGAGAGAGAGAGAGAGAGAGAGAGAGAGAGAGAGAGAGAGAGAGAGAACATATTTAATCAAAAACACTTACAGAAACGAAAGTCCTGTAATTGAGTGTGTACCAACCGCACATGTCCACATCCCTCAGGGATTCGAAATCCTTCAGTAATCGGGAAACCTGTTTGGAATGAAGAAAGAATATCTTGTTTGACTTTGACTTTGGTTTTGAGCAGCAAAAGATTCTAAAACTACTTTCTTTGACAGTTGCTTAAATATGTGTGTATATATATATATATATATATATATATATATATATACATATATACATATATACATATATATATATACATATACATATACACACAAATATATATATATATATATATATATATATATATATATATATACACATATATATACTGTATATATATATGTGTATATATACATATATATACATATGTATATGTATATATATAAATATATATATAAATATATATATATACATATATATGTGTATGTATATACATATATATGCATATATATATATATATATATATATATATATATAGATATATATATATACATATATATATATATATACACATATATGTGTATGTATATACATATATATATATATATATATATATATATATATATATATATATATATATATATATACCATTGATGACAGATGCAAGTGATTGAATTTAGAAAAAAAAATCGCCATCAATGTTAATCTTTTGAGAGATATTGGACGTATTTTATATCCAGTAATCACCAGAATTTTTTATTCTTGAATTATTTACAAATATGAATATCTATATTGTACTAAACATTTAACATCATATATCAATGGAAAAGAAATTTATTCAGCTATAGGATAATACATGTTTTGAAGTTCTATATTTTATAGTTTTTCGTTAAGATGAGTTAAATGAGAGCTTGGGGCTTGAGTGCCTAATCTTTTAGTGAGATATTTTTCATCGAAGGGTTAAGCTTAACGCGGAAAATCCCATTCAATCACATTGTTGTTTTACGGATATTTGAATAACAAAGTAACAATAAGTGTTTGAATCTCTTATTTGGAGATCCATTACAAAATTCTTTCAGTGTAGCTTTTGGCAGAATCTCTTCAAAGGGTAAAGCTCAACCATGACTGGCCTCCATCTTTCTATTATACTCAAACGTAAAGACGAGTTCACACGACCAATGTTGATAGTCAGTTCTTGATACCCAATGCAAGTATTAGTCAGTCAATTCTAGAGCTGATAGTACCTAGTTATCATTTGGGTGACTGATAAGGAAAAGGACATATTGTATATATTTAGGCTTATTCTGATTAAAGATCTTTCATTGCAAACGATATGTGACGAATAAGCATAAAGTTTCACTCTTAAAGTAAATCCAATTTCAAGTTGTGAATGACTTTCATAATGATTACAGTTGACTTCTAAATTTGTATATTAATGTGTCGATGCTCTTCTGAACATAATTCAACAATTAATAGATTGTTTTCCAAACTAAATGAAAAACAAAAAAAGTATTTCTTCAACAGAATTTTTTTATATTCCACTCTTCATGTCCTATAATTCTGACAAGTTTTTAAATTCAGTAATTGATTATATCAGAAAACTATCGTGTCTCTGCTTTCAAAAGTAGTTTCTTATGAGGCCACGTTGTCTCTCCCAAGACTACGTTGACAAGTCAGATAGGATTAACAGTCAAGTGCACAGGTCATTATTTCAACCATTCCTTAATTCCCACCCACATAACGAGTCTTTCAGTCACAGCTTCTAAGACTGACTGTCCATTGGTACAGTCAAATGCAATAGTCCTGTCGTCTCTAGTCCCCCTCTGTCGCCCCCAATATCTATAGATTCCAGAATTTCACGTCATCTAGACGGGGTAAAGGGTAACTATCCTTAACAGTAGTAGAATTTACTCTCCTGTAGTCTGTACACAGGCGTATGGTGCCATCCTTCTTTGGTACCAATAGACATGGAGACGTCCATAGTGACTTGCTTGGTTTAGCTAAACCAGCTCTCAGAAGATATTCCACTTCTTCTTTCATCACTAGTTTCTTGGCCGGGCTGATGCGATAAGGGTGTTGTCGTATGGGAGCAGTTCCTAGTAGAAGTTCAATGTCATGGGTGAGGACTGTACACTGACCTGGATTTTCCCCATAAAGTTCTGGTAAGAGTAAATAAGATTTTGAAGTCCTTCTGATTGAAAAGGAGAAAGGTGTCGACATGAGTTTTCAAGGTCTTTCAGAGCAGCACAATTATCTACAAAACGCCACGAATAGATGAATTCAGGTTCACTTACTTCACGTTTCTCGTCTTTGACCTTAACATTAACATTTACAATTTTTTCTCCATAACTAGTTTCAGTATTCCTGGAATGATACCTTTTAAGCAGATTGGCATGGATAATTTGAGTACTTTTCCTTATATCAGGGGTTTCAATCACATAGGTATGGTTATCGACATTTTTAACTACTTTATATGGACCAAAGAATTTGGAGGAAAATGGGGATCCAAGGATAGGAAAATATGCTAACACAAGATCTCCTGGGTTGGACTTCCTAATTCTAGTTTTTTTATCATAACTATTTTTCATTTTAATCTGAACTTTGCTAAAGTTTTCACTGGCTATTTTACGGACTTTGGAAAGGGTTTCTTTAAAGTTACTCAAATATTGTTGAACAGTTACAGTCTGATTAGAGTCTGGGGGCTTTAACCATTCATCTTTAATTAATGTAAGGGGTCCTCTTAATAATCTCCCATATACCATTTCAAAAGGAGAAACACCAAGGGATTCCGGGGGGGGGGGGGAGGGGACTCACGTATAGCAAACAACAAAAACTTTACTCCTTCATCCCAATCAAGATTGCTCTCTAAACAAAACTTTTTTAACATACTTTGAATATTTGGTGCCATCGTTCAAGGACTCCCTGAGGTTCTGCATGATATGCAGATGATAAGCTATGTTTTATATTTAATTCCTTAAGGATTTCTGAAAAGAGTTTACTTATAAAGTTAGAACCACGATCAGTTTGGATATCCTTAGGGATCCAGTAAGTAGTAAAGAAACTTAAAAGATGTTTAGCAATATTTTTGTCAGATATATTCTTAAGTGGAATGGCCTCTGCAAAACGAGTAGTGGGACACATAAGAGTTAATAAATATTGGTTACCACCTTTCGTCTTGGGCAAGAGTCCAACACAGTCTATGACTAATTTCTCAAAGGGCTCATGTGGAACTAATATAGGCTGTAAAGGGGCTTTAGGAATTACTTGGTTAGGTTTGCCAGCTATTTGGCATACATGACATGTCTTTATGAAATCTCCTATGTCTTTCCTCAAATTAGGCCAATAGAACTCATGAAGTATTCTATAGTAAGTTTTGTCTTGTCCCAAATGACCACCTGGTCCATCATGTGCAATTTCCATTATATGAGTGTGTACTGAAAAGGGAACAACAATTTGGTATTTCTCACTCCAGGTATCAAGATTTGAATAGTTAGGACGGTAAAAATGCATTAGGATACCATTATTATGATAAAAACAAGGGGATTTATTCAAAGATTTCATATCAACAGCCTCTTCATGCAAACAAGATAAAGATTGATCTGACCTCTGGGCAGCTATTAGTTTATCTCTAGACATTACCTTAGCTAAAAAATCACTATTTACTTCAAAGTCATATACCTTTTCTCCTGATATTTTCAGCAATGATTCCAAATTAGAATTACGTTGTATAGACCCGCTTGTTGTTATTCCACATAACATTCTAACAGAAAAGTTATTGCCTAAAATACTGAACTTTGGTATAGTTTGGAAATTTTGTCCAGACTGAAAAACCTTACTTATACCAATTCACGAGTCCAATAACAACTCATTTTCCTTAGATAGAATATCTACAACTAGTATGAACTATTCAGCATATATGAAAAAGTATTTCAGGGAAAATAGTGTGTGTGAGCAGTCAATCATCAAGACAGCGAGTCTATGAGGATGGTTTTCATAATCACTTACTGACCAATAAAGAAAAATTGACATAAAAACACTGGGAATGTCGCCTTGGATTTTCTTTATATCATCTCCACGGTGATCACTCGTTTTGGAAAATTGTCATCTCTACCGGTGAAAAACATTTTACATCAGTGGAAGCACGAACAAGGCATTGCTGGAGGTGACATAATACCTGCTATGACTTAACAAATATTCAGAAAAGAGCTAAGAATGGAAGAGTTCGTATTAATTTGTGGAGTTGGATGATTATTTGGAAGGTTCACGGGCAATGATTATGTAGATGCCCTGCTTCCCAGAGTGAGAGCCATGGCCATTCCCAATCCACAACCAAATGTTCCAATGCACGATAATAGCCACACCCATACCAACACAGTGATTAGAGCTTGGTTAGAGCATCACCCAGAAATCCAAGTAATAAACTGGCCACCTAAGGCGTGCGACCTCAACCCCATAGAGAACCTATGGGCAAAAGTGGTTCGTTATTGGGATGTGAGAGAGCAACGAACGTGCTAAGCCATCTAAACAAGAGCGTTTGAATTGTGGGTGTCAAAATTTCACTTTACCATATGCCAGAATCTTGTGAGGAGTATGTATGCATGTCTAAATGAAGTTGTAGACACTAATGGTGGATGGACATCACACTAAGGAGCGTTTAGTTTACATTGTATATATGAAAGATTCTTGGATTAGGATTAAAATAATGAAACTTTTTCTTTACTTTTCAGCAAATATTTATATTCAGTAAGCTAATCAACTGCATTTGGTCACTGTAGTCTAGTTTTTACACTATTCTCCTGGGGTCATAATAATCTAAATAAACACAACTCTGAAATTATGATGTCTCTTATCAACCAACTTTAATACTAACTGAATATGATTGCTTATTAACCAAGAAATAAACACGGGGTAAGCATTCAGTGACTTGTCTTTATAGAATCTACAAAAAGCAGTAGAACTCATTTGTGGTAGCACAATATTTGACAACTAAATATAAAGCGCATCTTTAGAAAAAAAAAAATGACACTCAACGAGACCAAGAAAAGCCATAAATACACCTAAACGAACCTTACGTAATATAAGCTAGGGGAGGATATAAAGTAATATGAAGATGATTTGTAGTTGCTCTCTGAGGATTGACTGCTCACACAAACACCAGTGTTTCCTGAAATACTTGTTCATATATGGTGAATTGTTTCAACCCAATCGCAGATATGCTATCTAAGGAAAATGAGTTGTTATTATACTCGTGAATTGGTGTAAGTAAGATTATTCAGTCTGGACAAAATTTCCAAACTATACCAAAGTTCAGTATTTTAGGCAATAACTTTTCTGTTAGAATGTTATGTGGAATAACAACAAGCGGGTCTATACAACGTAATTCTAATTTGGAATCATTGCTGAAAATATCATGATACTGATGAATTGATAGTGAATTATTTTAGAAAAAAAAATGCCTCCTTCCCCGCCTTTAGAATCACACTTTCGATACACATACACACACGCATATATATATATATATATATATATATATATATATATATATATATATATATATATATATATATATATATATATATATAGAGAGAGAGAGAGAGAGAGAGAGAGAGAGAGAGAGAGAGAGAGAGAGAGAGAGAGAGAGAGAGAGAACTTCTAGCATATGTTTACGTAAGATCTTTCACTCAGGACATAATAAATGCCAAACTAATCATCGATCCTTTTTGTCAACAAGTTGTTCGCGAGAATGGTATAGCAAATAACACAGCAAATATAAATTAGAATCCTCATGATAATAAAACTGGGATCGAATCGTGTGATATTATATGGCATTCAAGTTCATACGTAATGTTTTGTGCTTCCCCTGCCATCACACACCTTACAGCTCCAACAAGTCGTATTTCCCCTGCCCGCCCGTCCTCCCTCCCCTTCCTGGCGTCCTCTCCCAGCCAGTCGTTCCCCTCCCGTTCGCTGTACTCCCTCCTCACTTCCAAACTTTTCTACACCTGATGTTCTGGAATCTATAGATATTGGGGGTGACAGAGGGGAACTTGAGACGACAGGACTAATTCATTTGACTGTACACTGTTCACATCTTCAGCAATACTGACAATTGGCTACCAGAAATCCTGACAATTTGATTGATTGTGTGTACCCTGAATTGAAGGAGGTTTTCCGCCCACCTGTTCTTTGATGACTTCGTGTTGGGTATCAATACTCTTGGCCTTCAGATGAGCAGCAGTCTTGTCTACCTGTTGAAGATAATTATAATATAGGTAACAACGGTGATAGTTTTGATAACAATCACGGCGATGGTATCGATTGTAGCATTTAGAATATTATCACCAAATGTATGTTTTGTAAATAAGAGTGGAATTGTTGATAAACTATTAAAGATTTCGTCTTGATATTTATAAAGTTATTATAAAATGTTTTGAAAATTACTACACAAATTATAAGACTAAAAGAAATTATTTTTTCGCATGAATAGTTTATTAAGCATGGAATTCTTCACATAACATTTTCAAAACCCAATAATAACCTTCGTGAATAAATTTTATACTTTTTTGAGTAATCACGATAAAAAATTTATTTTCCTGCATAATGTAATACTCTGCATAGCATTCATGATGACGACTCCCACAGTACTGGACACAAAATAATTATATCTTTGCCAATTGTTCTAATATATTTTTCAATTACTTGTTCTTCTTTTCCAGACATATCTGATAGGTACAAAACATGGAATAGGAGCCATTCCTCATTCTTTCACTCGTTGTTTATGTAAACTCTTAAAGAGAAACCAGTCATCCTAATTTCGGCCATAAAATGCAAGAAGTAGTCAAAGGAAGTCACTACTTCCAGTGTAGTTTGTTTCGAGGGTGCTAATGCAATGAGCAGGTCATTACGATATTGTATAACACTTTAGACACCAAATATTTATGCAGATTTTATTAGCAACTTGAGTTGTTGTTCTCCCATACCAGAACTATGGGGAATCAGGTTGTTATTTAAGCTGCTCATCAGTAACTCACAGACACAATAAGGTCTGAACTTGATATAATAACGCATGAAACTTCAGGGGATGCCTCTCGATTACAACAAATATGACTTTTATCAATGTTTAATATACAATGCACTGCATCCCAGTTACACAAGCTCACAATAAGGGGGTCCTAAATTCCGTTCACTTTCAGAATGAGGGCTTCTCTCCCCTCTACGTTCGCCGTGGCATATAGCCTCCCTCCTTTTATTGGGCAGGTTTAGCATTGCTTAAGAAGGAGAATTCATCAACCTTGTGTTTTTGCCGTGACAGATCTGTACTTGGACAGTCATACTACGACCGAAGACTGGCCTACCAATATAAATATATATATACATATATATATACATATATATATATATATATATATATATATATATATATATATATATATATATATATATATATATATATGTATGTATATATATATACATATACACACATATATATAATGTATATATATATGTATATATATACATATATATATGTATATATATATATATATATATATATATATATATATAAATATATCTATATAGATATATATGTATATATATATATATATATATATATATATATATATATATATATATATATATATATATATATATATATACATCAACAAAAATGAAGACTTACCGATTTCGTAAAAGCACTTCCTGTGTTAAAGAGGTAAGTAAGGATGAATGCACCAGAGGCTGCCGTGCAAGGTCCAATTCCTCCGAATAAGTCTCCGGTCATGGAGAGGTATCCAAAGACAATTGAGTTGAGCAGCGTCAATAGAATCATCATAGTAACATGTTCGAAGAAATAACTCAGCAAATCTTCCTTGCAGGCTTTCATCTGTGACCAAGACCAAAAATGTCCATTTGAGAGAAGTTATCTTATTGTATTTTGGGAACAACAGGGCAGCTATTTTCAAGGTAAATATGGGTATACTGTATGTTCATTCTGTCATAACCATAGTTTAAGTCAGTGTATAATACAAGCTTATAATCTTCTGGGTAATACTTGGTCTTTGTGATATGATTATTATATTAAAATATTAAATCCCTAAGTTGTGAAAGATTAAGTATTTGCCTTTTCATGTCAGTTGTTTGTTTAAACCAACGCTATTTTCATATGTCTTTGTTGTAAGAACTATAATATCTTCCTTATATCTTTAACATAATCCACTAGAAAATACTGAACAAGATCACGCATGTTTGTTGAAACATGAGATAATTCAATTCGTCCCTCCAATGTTTACTGGAAATGACGAGTGAAATACACTTGAATAATTCTAAGCACTCTTACCTGGGACACCAATCGTTCAATTCTGTAAAGGGAATACTTCATTTTGGAAACTTCATTAGCAAAGGGGCTATCTTGGTTACCTCTAGCCTCTGCCTTCACAGAATCCAAACTAACTAGTGATAAGGACCAGCAGTGTGATTCCATTTGTTGATTTGAAGGCTTTCGTATGATCTCAGTTACAGTATCAAACAGTATGTTTGACATCAATGTGATAATTGATTTGAAGAAGAGAATAGGAAGCGTTGGTCTTATTGCTGTAGCATAGAGAGCTAAAGGTGAGAAAATCATTAAAGGAATGTTTATCAAGTCTGGATTCTCTGTGGCGAAAAAGGGCGTAATGAAAGCTAAGGGTAAAGGGGTAAGGACCAAGAGGAGAATTTTGATGCGCAGTTGTTTCTTGAAGGATCCAGAACTCTTTCCAAATATAACAAACTCATGATTTTGCACAATAGATCTAAAAGCTTTGCTCTTAACCAAGTAGATAAAGGGTATGAGCATTGCCGAGGAATTTGAGAATACTAGACAAACTATCGCTATCATCACTGCAACGTTATGCTCCTTGAAACTTAGAGTGAAGGTGTAGCAGTAGAATGGAATGCTGATGCTCAGCAAAGTGGAAAAAATAGCCCAACATAGGTACCAGACAGAGAACACTATATCCCCTGTAGTATTGACAGTCTTCTTCAGGTAGTAGGGAATGATGCCTAGTATTCGCAGTACAAGAAACATGTCTTGTAAAGCCCAATCTTCTTGGGTTTTCGTCATGGTAGAAACAACTGTTGCAAAAGATGTAAGAACAATCCTTTCCTTCATTGATTTGAAACGAGACTGGCTGGTGCTTGGCTAGAGTAGGGTTTTTGCTAATCTGGCGATCCAATGAAAGCGGTCTATCGATGCATTATTGCAATGGTGACCTTGTTTAGACACCATTTGTATAATCGATATAAGTTATTAGATGTGTAGAGATGTGAAATTGCTTATCGATTTAACCGTCAAGTTTTATATAAGTCGGAACATTGACCTTTAGAGGAATGTGTTGATGTTCAAATTGCCCTCCCAACCATTAAAGGTGGTTTCTGATGGTTATCATCCCCATTGTTGAGATAGTAGGTAGTAGCTTGATCAGGGCACCAGCAACCCATTAAGATACTACTGATAGAGAGTTTTGGATCCTTTAACTGGTCTGACAGTACTGCATAGTATCTCTCTCTCTCTGGTTACGGCTCAGTTTTTCTTTGCTAACACCTACACCGAATAGTCTGGCCTATTCTTTCCACATTCTTCTCAGTCCTCACACACCTCACAACACTGAGATAACTAAAAAATTCTTCGCACAAGGGGTTAATTACTGCAGTGTAATTGTTCAGTGGTTAATTTCCTTTTGGTAAGGAGAGAAGAGAGCCTCAGCTATGGTAAGCAGCTCTTCTAGGAGAAGGAAACTCTCAAATCAAACCATTGTTCTCTAGTCTTGGGTAGTGATATAGAGTCCTCTTGCAAGAGGGTACACTCTGGCACACCATTTTATATTATCTCTCTTTCTCTAGTTTTTATTTAGTTTTGCAGTTTATATATGAAAGGTCTATTTTAATGTTATTATTGTTCTTAAAGTATATCATTTTAATTGTTCATTACTACCTTATTTATTTATTTCTCTCCTTTCCTCACTGAGCTATTTTTCCTTGTTGGAGCTCTTAGGAATATAGCACCTTGCATATCCAACTAGGGTTTTAGCTTAGCTATTAATAATAATAATATAAATAATAATAATAGGAATGTGTCTGCCATCAGGATAATTTGCATATCAAGCCAATCTCTTAAAAAGCTGGTTACGTTAGTATTGGTTCTGTTTCTAAATCCATTACGAAATACAAAAGCTATTAGCAAAGTCACCCAGAAAAGTAATGGAAAAAAAATCCTTAACTCCCTCTCTTACAAAATTACAACGGACCGTGGGAGTCTGATGGTAGCGGCAGTAAGCCTTCAGCTTCATGCTCCTGAACTCAGGGGATAATACTAAGATATGACACGTCCTAAATTTTTCTGTTATTATCCTTCGCCTTCCAGAGTTGTATCTATGGTGGATATATCGGAATTTTTGAATTCTGGAAGTTTTCCTAGGAAACACACACACACACACACACACACACACATATATATATATATATATATATATATATATATATATATATATATATATATATATGTATGTATATATATATATATATATGTATAGATAGATAGATAGATAGATAGATATACTGTATATATATATATATATATATATATACTGTATATATATATATATATATATATATATATATTTATATATATACATATATATAAATATATATATATATATATATATATATATATATAAATATATATATATATATATATATATATATATATATATATATTCATATATATACTATATATATATATATATATATATATATTTATATATATACTATACATATATATATATATGTATATATATATATATATATATATATATATATATATATATATATATATGCCTCATAGGTTCTTACAAAGTCCAGTTTCTGAGTTTCTTGTCATTCATTGGTATTTCTGTAATTTCTTAAATGTTGATGTTAATGTAAAAGTTTTCTCCCGAAGGAGTATTTCTTTACCAGTTGTAAGTATGAAGTTTCCATCATCTCTTTAGTTATGAGGCATTTTGTAATTCTTTAAATGTCCTGCATTTTCCATTTCAGAATAATCACAAATCATTGTATATGAAACAAAATATAATGATTTTATCTTAATATGAGTTTAATAAAGGTAATTCTTTACATGATGTGCAAATTTGTAAATATATACTGTATATATATATATATATATATATATATATATATATATATATATATATATATATATATATATATATATATATATATATATATATATATATATATATCTCAATGGAAGAATTCTGGTTTCAAAGTTTATAGAGACTGTATCTAATTAACTTTATTAGTGATCTTGATATTTTTCGTGAGTTATTCTTATTATTGCTCATTTGGAATTTCTTCGTCTCTTCTCTATTCCTTTCCGTACTGGACTGTTTCCTTATTGTAGCCTTTGGGCTTATAGTATCCTGCCTTTCAAAATAGGCTTATATCTTAGCTAGTAATAATAGTTAGAGTATTACTATCCCAGAATTCATATGATAGGTCCCTCACATCGTATATTCAGTTCGTCTTTTCACTCAGTATGTTTTTCAATCTATAGCTTACTGATATATATTATGATCCAATAGCATTCCCTTTTGTAGGAAAAAAACATATACTTATTCAGACATATTTTTACATTGATTAATCAATTGGCTTAAAATTAGATGACACAAGATTTTGAAATAATTGTGCCATCAATTATTTTAGTTCTATTAGTTTAATAGCATAATCGATAGTAATTAAATGAATGTAAGTTAACCTTTTTAATGCTCATTCACTTACGGAAGACAGAATTTCCACTCAAAATAACAACTGCAGGGTTTCATCAGTAAAACTTCCATTTGCCATTATTTAAACTAATTAATAGGGTCTAGATAGATTTTATTGATCACAAAATTACAATATTTTCATAATGTTTACGGAAGTCAAGTAATTTTGTTCACTTCATAAAAATAAATTCTACTCAGAGAATTTGGCCAAACAAGGAAACATCGCCAGAAAATAACATAAAATCTAATAATAAACCCTTTAAAGTCTCAGGAGTTTAATGGAATCATTATAGAGATTTGATTTGTTCGTCAAATTCATCAGAATAAAGTCCTTATTTCATTTTTCATTGCAAAGACAAAAAGAAAAATTATTTATAATATTCACAAACAAATTAAATCTGTTAATTACCTGTATTTCTTCAGAATAAATCATTAAACTGATATACACAAAACACTTCAGTGATGGCACAAATTTGATTTCCACAAATTACTCCATAAAATTTTGTTATAATAAAATCTTGCCTCATTTTACACTTTATTTTGGGTTACTTCTTATTTCATTAGTTCCTTTATTTCAAAACAAGATGAGATCAATTTTGAACAAATAAAATGTAAGTAAAAGGAAATCTAAAACATTAAACGAACATCTTTCTAAAGGTCAGAAGAGTTCAAAGGAGTTTGCAATCCTGCTTGTAGGCCTATTCATATAAATGACTACCCTCTCCTGAGTTCAGTGGTTGGGTTGCATGACGCCGAAGCCATGGAACTGGCTAGGCATTCGAACTCCTAAGAGAAGACTGAGTTTGCAGTTTGGTTGACCAGCTGGTCCTTATCATCGCCGACCTTCATGTGTCCGACTTGAACCAGAATGACTAAGTACGTTACGACCAAACTTAAGCACTGAAATAACACGAAAATGAATTATAGTAAATACTTTTGCTGAGAATATCAGCATAAGACTAAAATTTAAAAGAACTCTTCTGGAAAACTTGCACATTGCAATTTTCCGGTTTTGTAGGGTAGGATCTATTTATGCAAATGTGGCATTAAAGAGTAGTTTCTATATGAAACTAAGGGTACGGATATTTTACCTACCAGACATTTTCCCCACAGGACACCCTCCCCACCTCTATATCCCCCTAGGACAATATCCCCACTGGACATTTTTCCCACCGGACATTTTCCCCACCTCTATATCCCCTAGGACAATTTCTCCACTGGACAATTTTTCCACCAGACAATTTCCCCAACTCTATATCCCCATAGGACAATTTCCCCATTGGACATTTTCCCCACCAGCTAACTTCACTTGTGGACTGTTTCCCTACCCTGTACATTATAATCACAAAACACCTAAATCAGAAATCTTTAAAAAAAATATCTCCGAAATAATGACAAAAGCAATAATAACCAATGGGGGAACGTGCGCAGCTCAGAATATACCGCTTGCTAGAACATAGGAATAGAGATGTTTTTCTTATATGCGAGCGAAGCGAGCCACGGCGGAGCAAAAACTATTAGCATTCCGTATAGCGGATTTGCAATGCATGAGTGTAATTAATTTAGTTGTCAACAAAATGATTACTTTTTATTTCTTTTCATGGCTTATAACATTATGGTGGGGGAAATGTCTGGTGGGGTAAATGTCATTGAGGAAAATATCCGGTGGGGAAGATGTCTGATGGGAAAAATGTCCTGGATCCCCTGCAACAAAGTTTCAAAATAGTCATCCTTTGATAATATTTCATAATAACGATCTTCTCAACCACTTTAAAAAGTTCAAGAAACTTAAAGAATCCTTGTAATAAAGTTCCAGTGTTTGGAAAAGCACAACTACTTGAGTAATGACTTCCTTATGGTGGAGTTTTTGAATAAAACGAGAATCAATTTATAGTTTGTTTTAAAAGTATTTAGCAAGGTTCATGAAACTGTATGCCATATCTAAATTAATTTCCCAGGACCACCTTCAATGGGTCAATCAGTAATGTGTAGTTTATCCAGATCTTGTAAGCCAAAGTATATGTGTTTAATCCGAGGTTCAAACTTATCTAAGACAGAAATATCTTATAGCCAAGTAAACTGTAATTGGCCTATTTGATTCTTACATTATTAGTAATTTTCATTGTCACTTTCTTTGCATATGATTGGCAAAGATATAACTATTTATTACTTGCTTACATATCAGTTTTGTGCAGGGTCTTTTAACACTTGAGGCTTACCTCGAGAGGCCCCATATGTTTATTCAATAATTATAGTGATTGAA
>NC_090730.1:113327335-113329835 GCF_036898095.1 Palaemon carinicauda | reverse complement strand
TTTCTAGTTTCACTAAGCATGTCTCATAGTTCTGATAAATCTTTGAATTGAGCAATACATTGTTATAGTAAACCTTTCCCATCTTCGTTTTCGATGGTAGTTTCCACTCTGTGTTTCCCAAGACTGTATTGGCAAGGCTGAGTCAGCTGTACAAAACATTATTTCAACCGTTCCAAAAGTCCCATCCACAAACCGACGTCTTCAATTACGGTTTCCAAGACTGACAGTTCATCAGCACACTTCTCCAACGGGTGGAACACTGACAGTTGGTATCTGGAGATCCTGACAATCTGATCGAACGTATAAAGAAGCCTCTCCACTCACCTGTTCCTTGATGACGTCGTGTTGGGTATCAACACTCTTGGCCTTCAGTAGGGCAGCAGTTTTGTCCACCTGATAATGAAGATTTTGATAACAGTAGCAAGGGTAATATTAGTAATATTAATCATAGTAATGATACTTGAAATAGCATTAAGAAATACTTTATTTTTAAATTCATGTAATGTAAATAAGAATGGAATGGTCGATGATTTATTCAAGTCCCATTTGTCAATGTTGATAGAATAATTTTTGAGAATTGCGATACATTACTAAAAGTTTCATATATTTGAAATTTTTTATGGATAAATTTATAAGCATGAAATCGTTCACCGGATATTTTCAAAGCCCAGCTATTAACAACTGAAATTCTTTAGTTTTCCTTTCATTTGTGCAATTATTGATCTAGTCTCTACTCATTTAAATTAACTGGTTATTGCTTTTTATATTTTCTTAGTAATAATGATAAGTTTACTTTCCTACATAATGTCATACCCTGCATTCCATTCCCGCAGCATCAAACACAAAATAATCAAAACTGTTTCATCTATTCTAGTTTATTTTTCAATTACCTGTACTTCTCTCCCCGCCAAACCTGATAGTACACAAAATAGGGAAGGAACCATTCTTCATTCTTTCGCATCTTGTTTATATGAACTCCTAAACAGATGCAAAAATCATCATAATTTCGGCTGTAAAATACAAGCAGGAGTTTCAGAAGTTTACTACGTCCAAAGCAGGATGATTTTCTAATGAGCTACTGACGCAAGTTGCAGATCATTACACTGTTGTATAATACCTTAGACACATAATATTAATATATGTTTGATTAGCCCCCTGAGCTGCTCTACTTCCCTGCTAAGACTAGAGGGAATCAGGCTGTTACTTAGATGATTTAACTCTAGGTCATAGATGCAATAAGGTCTAAACTTAGGACTTTAAGAATGAAACTTAATGGGATACCCATCAGATACCACAATGTGTCTTGTCAAAGTTCTCAGACATTGCACCACTTCGCAGTTACACAAGTTCAAAATATGCAAATATTGCATATGAGGCAAGATGTTTTCAGTTTTATTCTATAACACAATGAAGGATTCTCTCCCTCCTTCTACTTTTTCCATGTCATATAACCTACTTCTTTTCAATGGGCAGATTTACCATGACTTAAGAAGGAAAATTTAAGACCACAGTGCTCTTTCCACTACAGATCTAGGGTTGGACGGTCATACACACATCAGAATCTTTTAAAAACGTATATATATATATATATATATATATATATATATATATATGTGTGTGTGTGTGTGTGTATATATATATATATGAGAATATATATCTATGTATATATATATATATATATATATATATATACTGTATATAAATGTATATATATATATATATATATATATATATACATATATATATATATATATATATATATATATATATATATATATATATATATATGTATATCGATTACCAAGAAACAATCATTAAGACTTGCCGATTTTGAAAAATCACTTCCGGTGCTAAAGAGGTAAATCAGGATGAATCCCCCGAAAGCAGCAGTGGCGGGTGTGAGCCCTCCGGCAAAGACTCCAGTCATGAAGAGGTATCCGAAGCTAATTGTGTTGAACAGCATCAGTAGAATCAACATAGTGATGAGTTCGAAGAAATAGCTGAGCACATCCTCCTTGCAGGCTTTCATCTGCGGTCAAGACCAATAATGTTCATTTATGAGAAACTTATCTTATACCAATTCTAGTAACAATAGGACCGCTATTATCATGACATCTTTGGTATTATAGACAAGAAAATATTGATTAAAATCACACACGTTTCTTGAAACATTGATTAATTCATTTCGTTCCCCATATATTGACTGGAAGTAGGTAGTGAAATAAAGTTGAATGATTTACCAGGACTCTTACCTGGAACACCAATCGTTCGATTGTGCAGAGGGAATACTTCATTTTGGAAAGCTGGTAAGCGGCGGTGCCATCTTGATTACTTCTTGCCTCAGCGTTCACCGAATCCAAATCAACCAGTGGAAGGGACCAGCAGTTTGACTTCCTTTGTTGTTTTGAAGGCTTTCCTATGATCTCAGTTACAGTCTCAAACAATGTATTTGAAATCAATGTCATTATTGATCTAAAGAAGAGAAATGGGATCATTAAGC
>NC_090730.1:113302335-113322335 GCF_036898095.1 Palaemon carinicauda | reverse complement strand
TCCATCTATTATGTCATTTGTATTATATGGTCTTTCCATGTCCATTTAATTTTCTTATCTATTTATCCTCTACTTTAGTTTGCTTGCGTATCCCCATTTGCATTTTTTCTGTCTTTTAGTGTTATTCCCACCATTGTTCTTTCCATAGCTCTTTGAGTTGTAACTAGCTTGTGTTCTAAGGCTTTAATAAAACTCCAAGTTTCTGATGAATAAGTTAATACTGGCAGGACCATCTGATTAAATACTTATCCTTATAGAGTAAGTGTAATTTTAATTTTCATAATGATCATTTTGTGTACCAAAATCTCCATCCCATGCTTATCCATCTTATAATTTTGGTCTCATATCCTTAGGAAACACATACTGATTGTCCTAGGTACATATTTTCATTAATAATCTTTAGAGGTTCGCCCATAACCTTTATTCATTGTCTCTCTTAATTTTCATTGAACATTATCTTAGTTTCACTCATTTCAATTATCAGTCCTTCATTTCTGTTTTTATCTCTTCAGATATTCTGTCATATTTTGAAGTTCCTCCCATGATTCACTAAACAGAACTATGTCATCTACAAAATATTTTAAGTTGTTAAGGTATTCCCCATTAAAATTAATTCATATATTTTTCCAATCTAGATTCCTAAAAACTTCTCCTAGGCATGTTGTGAATAATTTAGGAGAGATAGGGTCTCCCTGTCTAACTCCTTTCTCAATCGGAATTTTCTCGCTATTTTTATATAGTTTTAGTATTGCTGTGCCTCCTGTATAGATATCGTCAAGACTTCTAACATAAGATTCATCTATTCCTTGTCTTTGAAGGGCTTCCCTTACTGCTGAAGTTTTGACAAAATCAAAAGCTTTCTCACAGTCTAAAATGCCATACATAAGGGTTTGTCATACTCTGTTCATTTTTCAATTGTCTGGTTAATTACATGGATATGGTCAGTTGTTGAATACCCATTTCTAAAGCCTGCCTGCTCTCTTGGTTGATTTAGCCTAATATGATCTCGTAAATATTTTATACATAACGGAGAGTGAATTTATTGGCTGGTATTTTTTCCGGTCTTTAGTGTCTCTCTTTTTGTGAATTAGTATAATGATAGTTTTTCCAAATTGCACGTATAGATCATTCTTGCAGACTTCTTGAGTACTGTTCAGCGAATTATACTACTATGGAATATCATCCATCTATTATTAAATCAGTTGTTAGTCCATATTCTCCTGCTGCTGAGCCTCTTTTCATGTCTTTTAGTGGTTTTTTTACTTCACCTACTTTCACTTTTGTTACTGGGTCAGGCATTTCATTATTTCTATAAGCAAAATAATTTCTTATACTGTATCACTATTGTATAGTGTTGCATAGAAATTCTCTGCAATTTTCATCACCATTTTATTTCCATTTTCATCCTTTACAGCAAACATCTATTGGTATCCTGTTCCAAATGTTCTTTTCATCATTTTGATGCCTCTTCCTTTCCTTAGTGTTTCCTTAAGTTTGGTCTGATTGTGTTTACGAATGTCTTGGGGCTTTAGTTTGTTTATTGTTTTGATTAGTTCTGCTAATTCTATTTCATATCTCTTTGATATTACCCTTATTCCCAAACTTTTCTTTAATAAATTTTGGTCTTTTCGGTTAGTTTTCCTTGATCTTGTTTAAGAACTTTTCCACCTATCATTTGTATTGATTCCATACAAATTTTTTTTAAATTACTTGTTGATTTCTTCTTTACTTGCTTCCATTTAATCATGTAACAGGGAGTATTTATTTTTGATTGCTAAACGAAAATCATCTAATTTTTCTCTTGTTGAAGGAGTGTTTATTTTCTTTCGTAAAAACTAGTTTTTCTTTTTTTCCTTAGATCTAAACAAATTTTACTTCTCACGATTCCATGGTCATTTTAACTTGTTTAACACTGTTACTTCTTTAATAAATTTACTTTATCACTGAGAATAAAATGTAACTCGGTTTTTGTTTCTCCATTTGGGGTTCTCCAAGTCCATTTTCTTAGTTCCTTTTTATAAAAAAAAAAAAGATGTTCATGATTTTTAGATTGTTTCTTTCAACAAATTCTACAAACATGTCTCCTCTGACATTCCTTGTGCCTACTCCAAATTTACCTACTGCTAATTCTCCTCTCGTCTTTTGATATATCTTCACATTGAAATCACCCAATACATATGTCAATGTAAAATTAGTCTTATATTTTTTTTTTCACAGATATCTCCAAATCTTCATGAAACGTTTCTATTTCTTCCACTGTATGGGATGTTGTTGGTGCTTACGTTTGAATTATCTTTAGTTTTATATATAAATATATATATATATATATATATATATATATATATATATATATATATATATATATATATATATATATATATATATAATGGATTTTGAGCGAAGCGAAAAATCTATTTTTGGGTGAGATGGCAATGTCATCCTGATGGAAGTTCCTATAAGTAGCTTCCTAAGGGATATATGTACTACAGTGATATTCCCAGAGAATTTTACCTTTAGGTCTCCAGAATTCTAACTCCTGGCGCGAATATCCTTAAATTTTCTCTAAAGGATATCACATAATATCAGAGGACGTATTCTTGACACGCCACATAGCAATCTGCACCCCTAATAGCGTTTACGCTTCGAGGGGGAAAGTGGCAGAATAGAAGGGGAGCCATATCAAAGTTACCCTAGTTCTCGTACTACTATTGAGTATCACAACAGCGCCATATCCAAGATGGCGGACATTCCTTGTAGCATTGAGCATGGTGCTACAGATACAGTACTTTGGGAGGGATACTGTGAAGATCTTTTCTTTTAGAAAAGAAGGGTGGGTCCATCAGGACGACATGGCCATCTCACCCAAAAATAGATTTTTCGCTTCGCTCAAAATCCGTTTTTGGGGCTCAAGCCATGTCGTCCTGATGGAAGCGTACCAGAGCATTAATGTATCTGTGGATTTTCATCAGTGCCTTAACCTTGGGACAACATTTCTATGATCATTTGGACCAATTGAGACAAATGACGTTACCGTTATCCGTCAACATCACTAATCAAAAACGATGTTAGTGCTTCCTGCCCCCTACAGGGAAGAGTCATTCTAGACAGTAGAAAAGGGGCCTCAAGGTTAGCATATATTGTATGAACAGACATAAGTATACACTGAATATACAAACAGTCTCATAGTTTGTATATATTGCCGAATCAATATCAGTGTCTCTTATATCCATTGTTTGTGAGCATACAATTATATGAAGAATACTTACTTCAGTAAGTCAAAGAACTCTGGCATTTTAAACATGCAATTGTCGGGCGAATTAGGACGCAATTACTTTCTAATAGACATTTATTTCTATTAAATGACTAAATGAATTAACAAGTAAAACGAATGTAGCATGATAACGGAATTATACATGTAACATATACAGAAATTATATTTCTTTCTTGAAAGGAAAGAAATGATGAGTGCTACTCTCAGATTGAAGAAAAATTTATAATAAAATTTCTCTTCGTAATTTCTGTACCTGTTACCTTCTATCAACACTGTGTACTACGTACACATGGCACTAGTGCTATCTGTATAATTCCACACCTGGGATTTTGAACAGAGTTAGTGTCACCATGGTAACACTTATTCAAAGGAGGTCACACTAAAAGTGATGACCCCTTCTCCCTTTAATTGACAGTCCCAGCCAATTAGGTGTTCATCACAGAATTAGACGGCAGGTTTAAATACACTACCCGCCGCCACCACATAACGCTTCAGTTCATGGACCTGCTTAGCATAGTGTTTGTAAAACACTCTGGATGATCCCCATCCAGTATATGAGCGAAGACGTTCAAGGTCCCAATTAATTAACTGTTTATGACAGTAATTAGGGGGCTGGTTTTAATACACTACCTGCCGCCACTACATAGTGCTTTACTTCATGGACCTGCTTCGCATAGAAGTCCATATACTGAAAGAAGTTCAGTGATGATGCAGTTTTTCTCAGATCATGACCTGCGGAAGTACTATCAGGATCTGCTCTACGAATAAAGTAGGTGAGCTTCGCCCTCAGTTGTTTTAGGGATAACTTTGATCCAGAGGTTTCTCCTTTAAAGAGCTGTCCTCCCCTGAAGTCTGAAGTTCTACGAAGATAGACCTTTAAACACTCTACAGGAAATAGAGAGACATCTTCCTTCAGAGGGCAGATTCTCCAGGGACCCCACCTCTTAGTGGGTAGCTCATTCTTAGCAAGAAAGGTTGGATCAGGGTGGAGATTCAGTTCTCCCGCTTCTGTGAACTGAATGTGGCCCTCATCTCTAGATAGGGCCACTATTTCACTAACTCTAGCCCCGGAGGCTATAGCGAACAGAAAAATAACCTTTTGGGTTAGATCCTTAAGCGAACAATCTTCATTGTTCACAGATGAGGCATAATGTAGGACCTTGTCCAAAGACCAAGAGATGGGCTTTGGTGGTGCTGCAGGCCTAAGCTTGCACATGCCTTTGGGATCTTATTAAAGATTTCATTCGCCAGATCCACTTGAAAGGCATATAGAATAGGTCTAGTCAAGGCTGACTTGCACGTAGTTATCGTGTTGGCGGCCAGACCTTGATTATAAAGGTGGTCAAAGTAGGACAGACAGAAGTTCATTGAAATTTCTTTCGGTCCTTTTGCTTTTACGAAAGCAACCCACTTTTTCCAAGAAGACTCATATTGTCTTCTAGTTGACTTAGACTTGTATTCTTCTAGGAATTCTATATTGCCTTCTGAGATCCCAAATCCTTTCCTAACCGCTAGGGCAAGAAAATCATGAAATGAAGGGTTGGGGTTCTTTGTGATAAATCGAAGGCAATAAACTTCTGAGCCTTCCGAAATAGTCCTGGGTTCAGAACTAGGGCCAGCCTCAGCCTCAGTTCCTTCACTAAAGAGAACAGATTGCTCTTGGGCTACTTGGGAGCCAACAGAGCTACTCCTCCCTGGAAGGATCTCAGCATGTTGAGGACCTTCAGCAGGGGATTGGATGGGATGAACAGGAAATCCTGAGTCCATCCCTTCCATACCAGAGAAATGATGTCTGGTATCTCCACTAGAGGATCCTCGTATGGGGCTACATATCGAGATAGTTTCTTGAAGAGGCTCGTGATGAAGAGGTCGATCTGCAGCTTGGGGACTTGTTCCCATCTGGGAGAGAATAGGTCTGCGCCCGTGGACCATTCTAACTCTATCGGCTTGAGCCCAAGTAGAGCATCCACTGTCACATTGTGGATCGATTGTATATGAACTGCAGACAGGTGCCATCCCTTTAAGGAAGGGATGGTTAACGTCACCTGGACTGTATGAGACGTTCTCTAGCATTGTCGATTGCAACGTCTCATTATCGCTTCGGTGTCCCAGATCAGCCGTAGGAAGTCTGATCTGCGTGGAGAGAGTTTCCCCACTCATGACAGGACCAACATGGTCTTGGGACTTTCGGGCTTTGACCTTTGTTAGGGAAGCGATTAAGGAAGGACCAATACCGGTCTTTTTAGATCTCTTCGGGCGTTTGATGCGTATCTTCTCCAGACTCTTAACGCATCTTTCAGCAGTGATCTTAGCACTGGGTCTGTCTCTATTGCAAACTGGAGAGAGTTCAGAGATCCTCCCTGTAAGCATCTTGGAAATCTGTCTGATTACCAGAGTCTCTTGACCGACCTTGCAATCTCCTTTTACATTCCCAAGGGAACGGAGAGTTGGTGTGACCACAGGCTTCAATGGTTTTTTAGCCATTGAAACCTTTGAGCTGGAGAGAATAGAGACTTCTTGAAGCTTATCTTGCATCTGCGATGTTCCGCAACCGGATCATTACCTTGGATGTTCATAGACCAGCCACTTCGGGTGCTGCCCACCCTAGCCTCTCGTTTAGGTACATTGTTGCCTGAACCCTTTCTAGGCTTGGTTTTTGCGTGACTGTGTCTGCCAATCCTGTGAAGATATTTAGGACTGTGTCTAGTCCGACAAGTATCTTTCCTAGAATATACATTACCCTCTGTAACTTGAATCCTAGATAGGAGGAGAGGTGGTGATTGGCTGGAAGTTGCCAATAGACAACTTTCAGGTCTGACAAGACTACGAACACCCCTTTTTGAAACAGGGTCCTTATGTTCAGAAGGATTAACATTCTGAACTCGCTGTTTTATTTGAACTTGTTGAGTGGCGACAAGTCCAGAATGACTCTGAGTCTTCTTGAGTCCTTCTCATGAACACCAAACAGCCTTCCCTGGAATTCGATGGACTATACTTTCCTTACCACCTGTATGCTCTAGAGCTCTCAGGTATACTCCTCCAGGAGGGTTTTGTATTGTAGGAAGAGTTGAGGAAATGATGGTGGAGACATTTCTACCTCCTATCTTAGTCCCATCTTGATTAGGCCTTGGACCCAAGGATCGAAGGTCCAGCGATCCTGAAGGAACCTCCCTCCTACCAGAAGCATCTCTATGCTTCGAATGATCCGTAGGTTTATATTTTCGACCACCTGCCTGTGGCACCACAGTCACTGCAACTGTGGGATATTGTTGAACAGCCTGATGTATATTTCCAGACTTTTCCATCTTCCTTTTAGGTTGGGGACCCACAACCGTGGAAGACTTTCTCTTTGAAAGGAGGCCCCACTTTTGGAGAAGTCTTATGTTCTCCGTGGTGGCGTTCTTAATCACTTTTCTAACTACCTCGTCTGGGAAGAGATCTTTACCCCAGTTGTTGGAAGATATTAGCTTCCTTGTTTCATGTTTCACTATTGCGGTAGCGAACACAAACTCCCTACATGCTCTCCTAGCCTTCATAAAAGCATAAAGGTAATTTACTAAGGTAGCCATATGCATTTTGGCTAAGACCATGAGCATGCCTGGGGTACCTTCATGGGTTGAACACAACTCTATGTAGTTTTGTAGGGATAGGGAGGCTGCAAGTCTCTGCTTTGCCTCTTGTTCATTATACAAGAGAAACTCGGATAATTTAGGGAGATTTTCGTTAAACTGTCGACTGGCGACATCCGCATCTAGTCTTCCTACTGAAAAGGTTAAGTGGCCTTCCTTCCAGTCCTTCTCCTGTCTGGGAAAGCCTAGTGACAGAGGCTTGCACTCTGCAAGTGCAGGACATGGTCTACCTGCCTCCATTGCCTTGGCAACAGATTTAAATGCCTTCCCCGTAAAGGGGAATGAAATTGAAGCAGGAGCATGAAAGAAAGGGTGCCTGTTACCTAGTGTGAATACCTTAGACACCGAGTAACCTGCCTTTTTCAGGCTACTTGACAGGATAGCCTGTGCCTTATCATGGTTGAGAATCATGACCTCCTTCGATTCCATTCCTTTCCTTGACATTGGTTCATACTTCAGTCGAACGAAACAATTAGGGAAAGCGTCAAAGTCTGGCCAAAACTGGATTTTGTCCAAAGGAACAGCACCCATCTTCTCCGAGATGTAGAGTTTGCCGTTTAAAATCGGCATCAGCTCTGCAAACCTCCAGGGATTGGTTTTGGAGCATGTCGGAAGGTCTTGATCCATGAGTCATTCGTATGACCCTTGGGGAGCGACAAGTGGAGCTTTACGAGGTTCTATCTTCCATTTCGCTTCCTGCTTATCATCTTGTTTGCGAAAGTTTTCTATTAGATTTTTCACTTGGGCCCATAATTGGACCATTCCATCTAATAGAGGGGTAGAAGGTGAAGATGTCGATGTCAATGGCTCTAGAGCCGTCATAGACAGAAACAATTCCGACACGACATTCTCCCCTTCTTCCCGTGGGCGCTTCCTGCCCTCCTTCCCAAAGGCTATCTGGCCGTCGGGAGATGTAAATCGGGCCTGGGGCACCACTATTTCCTTACTTGGTTTCAGAAATAGTAGCTTACGCATCCTGTCATTAGGTAGGTAAGGTCTCGGAGAGGTTTTCTGGAAGCCTCTCACCCAGTTGCGTAATTTGTAACGAGCTGCATCCCTAGTCTCTATCGACTTGGGATTCTCGAAACCTTCGGACATTAAGGTCTGACATACATTGCACACTTGCGGGTTCCAATAATGTAGGGATTCGGAAATGATATTGCAGGGGGCATGAAACCTGCATGTATCATGACCGTAAAAACACTTACTCTTGATCTTGCAGAAGACTGCAACACATATCATCTGGTGTTCCTCCTGTAAAGAAAGATAAATAGAATGAGTATACGAATGATTATCTCACTGATAAGCAATATATAAAAGTCATCTTTTAACAAAATAGCTTAGGATAGTAAGCTATAAAGGGATAGTGGGAGACACATACTTGTGTATCCCCTGCAAGCAAATGCTGTTACCTCTCCTCAGTATTAATTATAAGGAGATTCCTCTATCAAGGGAACTCCAACTAAAAGGGTCCTAACCCCTAGGGGTAGAGAAGTGTATAAGTCACTGTGCCTTTTCATTCTTAACACTGTGGGGTAAGGATAACTGATTTCTTAATCAGAATATTGAAGAAATACTATTCTTTCAATATAGGAGCGGTACCAGCAGGAGCTCGCACAAGAGTACCCAAGATATGTTAGAAATAACTACTGTATAACCATACTATAGTTTTCTATTTGCAGTATATACTATATTGCAAATTACTGGCTACTGTATAATTATATATAATGTAGTTCAGCCAGAGTGCTGCCTTTGTGGCAAGCATCTGACGGCACGGTCCAGCTGGCATGACGCCAACTGGACTAGGAAAAACAAAAGACATATATTTGTGTATCCCACCCAACCTATTTGCTGTGGCCTCCATTACAATATTAAATCATAGAGTTTCCTGATCAGGGAGACTCAAGGATAAGGGCTCTACCCTTTAAGGGTTAGGAGTGTAACACCCCAGCCCTTGAAATATTTAATATTGTAGGGTAATCTGAAAACTGATTTCTAATCAGAATATTGAAGAAATTATATTCTTTCAATATAGGATTGGGCTCAGCAAATACCTGGGTAGGGATACCCAAGATATATTGGAAATAACTACTAGTATAATATATACAGTAGTTTTTCTATCTGCAGTATATCCTATACTGCAAATATACTGACTACCTGTATAAACATATACTGTAGTTCAGCCGGCATGTTGCCGGTAGAGCTAGTTCTTGTCGGCACATCCAGTATGCCAGCTAAAAGAGAGAGAGATAGCATGGAGTGAAGGCTACCTATTACTGTGTATGTATATAGTAATTAAGGATGTAAAGTCTAATTTTACTGCCTTTCTCCAGAAAGAAGGTTCAAATGGAAGGGGAGAATGTAATATTCAGGCTTCCATTCAGCCACAGTACTATCGCCGGCAAGGTCCTGCCGATACATCGCCGGCAAGGTCCTGCCGATACATCGCCGGCAGGCTAGCCTCCGGCAGCACTAGTACAGTCGGCGTGCTGCCGGCTGAGTCAGCACCTATCTGTGCCGGCCTGGTCGGCGGTACTCCGACAATAGAACTTGTGGCTAGCAGTCCAAGGGAGAACTGAAGAACCTTGGTGACAGAAGGGACTTCCCACTCACAGCCATCATAGCTGCCGGCAGCCGGCAGCCGCCGGCAGCCGTTATGGCTACCGACAAATGACATGGCTACCAGCAGCATGCATCGCCGCCGGCAGCTGTCATAGCCTCCGACTGTTTCTAAGATATATGGTCGCTGGCATTCAATATGGCCGCTGGCAGTTGTCATGCCTGCCTGCAGCTGGCATAGCTGCAGGCAGCTGGACAATGGCTGTAGAGAGGGAGTCTTGCCTGCTCCGGCAACCCACCGGCAACGGTAAGGTTGCAGGACGCTGGCTCAAGAAAGACAATGGCTCAGCCATCATAAAAGAACAGATGGGGAGGAAAAGGGTCCTATATGAGGTTTGGTAGGAGCCGGCAATATTGCTGGACCTAAACACCTTGAAGAAACTCTGTTTCAGTATCGGCGCCATTCTAGGAGGCAGGAGAATCTTCTATTATCCAGCCTAGGGTGTGCCAATACAGTTAAGGGGACGGCAGCAGTGCCGCCTCCTCTCAACAAGGGAGAAACAGAGTTTCAGTGCCTCGCCATCCTAGGCCTCAGAAGTATACTACTCTTCAGCCTAGGGTCTGCGAGCATAAGACTAGTCTACTAGGCCACAGGGAGAAGGTGGCGGCATCATACAACCACTTCAGGCGTAGCCAAGGGAGGGCTAGCCTCCTATGCCGGCAGCCTAGCCGGCAGGGGAATGACTATTCACCCTGCCGGCCGACTGCCGGCACTAGACTAAATACTCTGAGGTTCTGAACGAATCCCAAAACTTGCCATCTGCTGTTAAGGGACGAGACAGAAAACCCTAGGCTAGTCATGCCTGAATTAAAAAATTCAAGGATTGTAGCCTAAGGCTACACTCAGAGGGAAGAGAGATTACCCTAAAATCTCTATTAGAGACGAGCATCGGTTATATAATAATTCTAGGAGATATCAATCGCCAATTAATTGACAAACCAATACACGAGGGTAACCGGGGAAATGTCGAAAGAATATGTTGCCTAGGTTAGGTTACCTAGGCAAGGCGAGATCTCGGTTACCTATAACACCTAAACTCTGACATATACGATCGACACAGAAAAAGGAAAAATTATACATATAAATATCTTTACAAGGATAAAATGCCTAAATAGCTTTCATAATTAAATTATTAATGCTATTTAAAACCGGGAATGTCGTTCTACTAACTAAATAACACATGCCCAACGAACGATAGCGCCCATGGCGCCTCCGGTAACAGTCCTAGCTCCTAATGACAATAAATTACTCTAATTTCACTGTGAGATAGGAATTAAAATACACATATTGTAAAGATTCAATACTCAACTTTCCAGAGGCGAAAGAAGCTGGAGATTGCATAATAATAATCCTTGAAAATCGATCGAAAATGTCAGATCAACAGGGAACACCACCATGCGAATTCGCTACAAAATTAGGAATGTCTGCCATCTTGGATATGGCGCTGTTGTGATACTCAATAGTAGTATGAGAACTAGGGTAACCTTGATATGGCTCCCCTTCTATTCTGCCACTTTCCCCCTCGAAGCATAAACGCTATCAGGGGTGCAGATTGCTATGAGGCGTGTCAAGAATACGTCTGCGATATCCTTGAGACAAAATTTAAGAATATTCGCGCCAGGAGTTAGAATTCTGGAGACCTAAAGGTAAAATTCTCTGGGAATATCACTGTAGTACATATATCCCTTAGGAAGCTACTTATAGGAACTTCCATCAGGACGACATGGCTTGAGTGCAAAAATATGTATGTACATATATATATATATATATATATATATATGTATGTATATACATACGTATATATATATATACAGTATATATATATATATATATATACACACATATATATATACTCTTTATTACATAAGGGATATATGGGTTATCGTTTCTGGTTTTCACGAGATTTTTAGACCTGTAATATACAGCAAATTTTTTTCCATCAGATAATTGGAGATATCGTGTCATAACCTGGCTTTTGTTACAGCTATATTTGATAAAAATCTTTTTCTCAAAATTGTTCTGGGTTTTACTCAATATATTGGCGTAGCACAAATGTTTCATTCCTGCTGTTCTAGTTCATAGTTTCTTACAAAGACCCTTCTGTAATTCAGTGTGAATTTTCTAGCATCATTTAGTTATGAGACTTCACCATTATGTAAATGTTCTCTATTTTTATTTCAAATAAGATCACAAATCTTTAGATATGAAACAAATTATAAGGATTTGCTTCTAATATAAGTCTGCTAAAAGTAATATCCTATTGACATCTCTTCTTTTGTTGAATTTTCAATGCTAGTTCTTACATCATGCTGTTTAAATATGCAAGTCTTATTGTTAGTTATTGTTATGAGATAGCCATTCTACTTAGATCTGAAGTTTTGAAACTTGAGATGAAAAGAGACTCAAAATACTTACAGATACAAATGTCCTGAAGTCGAGTTTATACCATCCACACATCTCCAGCTCTTTCAGTGGGCCTATAGCCATTAGAAGCCGATATACCTATAAATTTAAAATAGTGATTAAGTTAGGTTATTATGAAATTTTGAAAGGCAGGTTTTCCCTTTTTATAAATAGAGGGAGTTTTTCTTTGAATAGTGGTTGTATTTTCCAAGATGTAGTTTGTTACATTTTTATGATTGTTTTTTCTAAGCTCTGAAGATGGAGAAAATTTTCCTTTTTCAACACGGACACTGTTGTGTTTTACTTTTCCAAGATGAAGACTGTATTCTTAAGATAGGTCTTTGTATCTAACCTGGCCCTCGCTGCGCTCTAACCCCATTCCACAAATATAAGTTCTACTTTTGGATAGAGTTTTGGTATTTTTAGATAGAGACTTTTTAATTCTAAGCATATATTTTTGTATTTTTAGATATTTTAAACACCTATTGAATCTTGAAAATGAGAGAGAGGACCTGGGAAAAACACAAAGGGGGGAGGGTACAGTGATAGAGATACGGAACTCAGAAGGGAATTGGGCGTTGAGTAAAATGAAAAATAGTGAAGCATCGGGTCTATCAGAGCTTCAAATTGAAATGGTCACGATACTAGCTACAGGGGGAAAAATGGACGCTGCTGTTATTAAGAGTAATATTGGAAGAGGAAATTATGCCTAAAGACTAAGAGGAGAGTCTAACAGAGCAGGATTTGAAAGCTTTTTAGAGAGTATCAGATGAGAGATTGTAAAGATTGGAAAACAGCAGTATGGATTCACGAGGAGGAGAGGAACTGTGGATGCTATATCTATAGTAAAGGCAGCTACAGAAAAAGAGGCTAAAGGGAAACCACAAGATCGTCTGTGTTTTTTTAGATCTAGAAAAGGCTTATTATAGTATACCAAGAGAAATTATGTTTTGGTGCTTGAGTAACAGTAGTTGAGGAAACCGAAACTTTTGAAGTTACTGTTGGATTACACCAGGAGTCATTAGGTTTTTATTTGTGTTGGTCATGGATGTGTTAAATGAAGTTGTGGGAGTTTTTATATGCATACAATTTGGTGAATACCGCTGAAAAGGAGGAAGACTTACAGCGAAGGATTGTAGAGTGGCAGGAGACTTTGGAGAGGGATGGCTTTAGGGTAAATGTTAATAAGACTATGGTGAGCAGTAAGGAAGGTCAGAATAGGATAGCCATACATGGAAGTAGAGGCTTGTTTATAAAACAAGTAGAACAATTTAGGCACTTGGGAAGGAGGATGTGAGCTGAAGTTTAGAAGACTATAAAAGCAGCATGTGGAAAGTGGAGGGAGGCAGTGCAAGTGGAAGTTAAAAGTAAAGATATATGACAGTAATGAAACCACTGTTAATGTGTGGAATTGGAAACGTGGCCTCCAAGACAAAAGTGGGAAGTAAGGCTTGAGAGAACAGAGATAAAAATTTTGAAGTGGATTATGGGAATATCACTGCTTGAAAGATTGGAAAATTATAAATTAGGTAGAATGGTAGGCGCCAATGAGTGCCAGAAGTTACCTAATTTTGTTAGAAAAGACACGATTTCTTACAGGGAAATGGCGGAGGAAACTGACGCGTGTATGGTACCAAGGTGGACAAGGAATTAGCCACTTTACCTGGTCTTTGATGTCTCGATCAAGTGATTGGCTGCTGTGAACTGTGAGGATTCCAGCGGCCTTTCCAATCTGGAAAAAACAATGATTCGCTTTTTGTGAACAGCTCTTTTACAGATAGCATTTTCTGTTTGTTCTAAAATATCATCTTTTAAATACTTCCTTTTTTTTAAAGTGTTAATCCTTTGGTGCATAAGAAAGGCTTTCTAGCTAAAGTGATGAATATCATGATGAAAATATATATTTATATGGCCTGATTTGAAAAAAAACTTTAAACGTCGGGTAGTTAAAATCAATAAGTAGTCTTCCAATACATGCATTCTCCAATATCCTTCTAGTGGCATCTCAAGGGTCAAAAATTCCTTACCGTTTTTGTGAAATTATCTCCTGTTTCACAGATGTGGCCAAGCGCAGTTGTGGAGGTGATGAATAGCACTACGCTAAAACCAGACAGCCATATTTTATGGAATATTGCATAACCACAAGAAATCAACGAAAGCGTTGACATCATTATGCTTATTGTGATGATCTCTAAGAAATAGCGGGCCAGTTTGTCTCTGCATTCTGTTGTCTGTAAAAGTTGAATCTGGATTTACCTCCCTAAAATCTTACATTAAGAATTTTAAATGTTCTATTATCTTCACGTGCATAATTACAATGATGTTGAAATTTATTTCATATCAGAATTTTTCTAAAGTGGAAAAGCAGGTGCAAGAAGAGATTATCGAAGCTGAAAAAAGGAGGAGAAAGTAAAAGGACCGTTCACACAGTGTTTTGGCAAACTTTCTTTTTCACAGTTATTTCAATATCCACTTAATACTGAGCCTCTGAAGATGCTAGAAGATTATGTTTTTATCTACCGTGGAATCCCTGGTAAAAACTTAATTTTTAAGGAACTTTAAATTCGAAACAACCAATTCTTACCTCGATTGTTATTTGTTCAAGCTTGTAGAGCATTGTCATCTGTGGACATGTGTCGCAGATCCTCTTTCCTGTAATCTCTGCCTCAGTCAGTAGGACTGGAGGGTCAGAAGAATTCCTTGGTGAAGGAGAATGACCAGCCAACATTATTCTGTTGCAAGGAGACACTGGTGCTGCTGTTGCAGAGGTTGTAGCCTCTTTCACAGATTGCAGGTAAGACAGAGACGTCATTCTGCAGATTGCTTTGAATATTACCAGGTAAATTAAGCTACGTGTCATTGACAGCAAAGTTACTGTGGCTCCATAGATAACCCCTGGCGTGTCAAGTATGTATGTATATTTAATTTTGAAAAATGTTATCAGGATGATGGTAGTGACGTTGAAAACAACCAAACCGAGAATCGTGACACGGCTCATAACCTTGTCGTCTTTTGGGGTGTTTCTAAGGATAAGATGGTGGTGACGTAGAATGGAGGCCAGATCTCGACTCTTTAGAAGGGTGAGCCAGGGCATCGCCACAACTATGTAGGCAGTCAGAATAAGGGAAGTCAGTATGACAGCCATGGTCCCGACATTTACGTTTTGCAGTCTTGAAAGAAAGAGGTTTATGTAATACGGTACATTTATTGCTAATTCGTTAAGGAAAGTTGACCATAAGATTAATTTGACAGATAGCGAAGGAGAGCATGGTGACTGGTTATTTTCATCCACGGAGTATGGGAACATCCCTATCACCTGCAGAAGCAAGATTAATTGTCGCGTTTGTGAAGTTTTACTTCCTTTCACCATTGTGGCTTTAGGAGATGTGTGCAGTTGTCCCTCCTTCCACTAAGCGTGCAAATAGACTGGTATGATGGGCTTCTCCCTCCTTTCGTTCCTAAGAATTAGACATGGAACCACTTGAATCATACAAATTATCATGAGGTACTTTTAACACGTCATCGTGTAAACAAATGGGAACGATCTTTACTGCATGATTGCCATCAAATTGACATAGTCTATTGAATTTCGGAATAAATGACATTCATGCTGAGACCCCTTGCTGAATGTGACAGATTATTTATGATTGTTCATTGCTTGATTAATTTGATATTCCTATCGGTTAGAAGGTCGTAATTATAGCTTGTTCTCTCTTAATGGATATATTGAGTGGACAATTGAATGTCGATATTAGATGGTGTTTATGTTGAGGCCCGTTGCTAATTGTGATGTTCAGATTATGACTGACCGTGGCTTGACTGACTTGATACTAAGCATTGAAGATAGAGCAGATATTGATCTAGGGTGGAAAGGTCTCGTCTCGAATTACAATATTACGATGTTGGCCCTTTAACCAAATTGTTTAATATTATCAACTAAGTCTCTCTCTCTCTCTCTCTCTCTCTCTCTCTCTCTCTCTCTCTCTCTCTCTCTCGAACACTTTCCTTCCATTAATAATACCATGAAAAATGATCATGGGGAAAGACTAATTAATCATATTAATCGTGTATACTTATGTGAGATTATGCTTAAAACTTTCGTATGTTTGCAGATTTATGACCTATAATTACTTGCCTTCTGCTTGTGGAAATGAGAAGTTATATCTCTTACCAAGAATGTCGTAATTATAACTTCCTCTCTCTCTCTCTCTCTCTCTCTCTCTCTCTCTCTCTCTCTCTCTCTCTCTCTCTCTCTGCATATATATATATATATATATATATATATATATATATATATATATATATATACATACATATATATGTATATATATATATATATATATATATATATATATATACATATATATATATATATATATATATACACGTATATATATATATATATATATATATATATATATATATATATATATATATATATACACATGTATATATATATAATTTATATATATATATATATATATATATATATATATATATATATATATATATATATATATATATATATATATATATACATATCAGCCATGATTAGTCCACCGCACGAAAAAGTCCTTAGATATGTCCTTCCACTCCTGTCTGTTTATGACTTTTCTATGCTAGTCTATATCAGAAAATTTTCTTAGCTCGTCAATCTACCGTCTTCTCTTTATTCCTCTGCTTCTATCGTAATCTCTAAGGATACATTCTGTTAATCTCAATGTCCATCTTTCATCTAAATTCTCATTATATGTCCTGCCTATGACCATTTCTTTTCCTTACATGTTGTCAGAAAACCATCTACTTTATTTTGCTCCTGTATCCATGTTGCCCGTTTTCTGTCTCCTAGTGTTAATCCCTTCAATATTCTTTCCATAGCTCATTGAATTGTAGCTAACTTATGTTCTAAGGTCTTGGTAAGGCTCCAAGTTTCTGATTGAAGTTAAAACTGGTAGAACCATCTGATTAAATACTTTTCTTTTTAGAGAAAGAAGTGTTTAAGTTTTACTAATTTCATTTTGTTTACCTAAAGCTCTTTATCTCATACCTATCCTTCGGTCTCATGTTCTAGGCAAACCGTTACTGGCAGTCCTAAGTAAGTATATTCATTAACAATCTCTACATTTTCATTGAACATTTTCATAGTTTTACTCATATTCCTTTTCAGTCCTACATTTCTGTTTTCTCTATTCAAATCTGCTATCATCTGTTGTAGTTCCACCTGTCACTCACTTGATAAAACTATGTCATCTGCATAAACATTAATTCCTGCATTTTTCCAAATCTAGATTCTTAAAGAAAACTTCTATGTATGCTGTGTATAGAAATCTTCAAGCGTTCTAACATTAGATTCTATGCCTTGTCTTTAAAGAGCTTTCAATACTGCTAAGTTTTGACGGAAACAAAAGCTTTCTCATAGTCTATAAATGCCATTCACAATGGTTTGTTATACTCTGATGATTTTCTATTAGCTGGTTAATAACATGGCTATGGTGAGATGTTGAATACCAGCTTCTAAAGCCTGTCTACTCTCTTAGTTGATCAAAGTCTTGCTCTCTTTCTATTCGGCCTAATTTTGACATTGTAAATATTTTATTTACCACTGAGAGTAAACCTAGTAGGCAATATTTTTTTCAGGTCTTTTGTCTCTCCCTTTTTGTGAATTAGTATAATGATAAAGTTTTTCCAAGCTGTGCGTATAGAGCATTCTTGCAGATATTTTATGATGATGATAATGTAGATTGACCCGCAACAACCTCCTTAGTGAAGATAATAAATAAATGCAGGTAAAAACAGCCTCTTTGGCGAAGGTAATAAATAAACGCAGGTAAAAAAACCTGCTTGGGAAAGGTAATAAATAGACGCATGTAAAAACAACCTCCTTGGCGAAGGTAATAAAAAGAAATCTGGTAAAAACAACCTCTCTGGCGAAGGTAATAAGCAAACGAAAGTTAAAAACAACGTTCCTAGCTAAGGTAATACATAAACGCAGGTAAAAATAACCTTTTGACGAAAGTAATAAATAAACGCATGTAAAAACAACCTCCTTGCCGAAGGTAATAAATAAACACATGTAAAATCAATCTCCTAGGCGAAGGTGATAAATAAATGCAATTAAAAACATCATGGGCGAAGGTAATAAATAACGCGGGTAAAAACAGCCTCCTTGTTGAATGTAATAAATAAACGCATGAAAAAACCACCTCCTCGGCGAAGGTAATGAATAAACGCAGGTAAAAACAACGTTCGAGGCTACGGTAATAAATAAACGTAGGTAAAAAAAAAAAAAAACTCCTAGGTGAAGGTAAAAAGGTAAACAGCACCCTTGGCAAAGGTTATAAAAAAACCCAGGTGAAAACAACCTCCTTGACGAAGGTAATAGATAAACGCAATTAAAAACAACCATTGCAAATGTAATAGATAAACGCAGATAAGAACCTTGGCGAAGGTAATAGATAAGTGCAGGTAAAAGCAATCTCCTTGGCGAAGGTAATAAGCAAACGAAGGTAAAAATAACCTCCTTGGTAAAGGTATTAAATAAATGCAGGTAAAAACAACCTCCTTGGAGAAGGTAATAGATAAAGGCAAGTAAAAACAACCTTGGCGAAGGTAATAAGCAAATGAAGGTAAAATCAACGTCCTTGGTCAAGGTGATAAATAAACGCAATTAAAAACAACATCCTTGGCGAAGGTAATAAGTAAACGAAGGGAAAAATAACCTTGGCGAAGGTAATAAATAAACGCTGGTAAAAGCACCCTCCTTGATGAAGGTAATAAGAAAAAAAAAAAAAAAAAAAACTTGGGTAAAAATAACCTCTTTGGCGAAGTTAATAAATAAACGCAGGTAAAAACAATATTCTGGGCGAAGGTAATAAACAACACAGGTAAAGACTACCTTGGCGAAGGTAATAAATAAACGCATGTAAAAATAAACTCCTTGGCGAAGGTAATAAATAAACGCAGTTAAAAACCACCTTGGCGAAGCTGATCAATAAACGCAGTTAACAACAGCCTCCTTAGCGAAGGTAATAAGTAAATGAATGCTCAATTTCTTAAACGGAAACGGAGTTTCGTTTCAAGGTTTATATGATGCCGTATCTATTTAAAATTGTTAATGTGCGTCACAATTTTTTCTTGTTATTTCTCATGTATAGTTTCTTCGTTACTTCTGCATTCCTTTTCGCAGTGGGCTGCTTTCCCCGTTGGAGCACTCAGGCTTATAGCATCCTGCTTTCCCATCCAGGCTTTGTGTAGCTACTGTGAACTATTTATTCTACAGGATAAAATCAGAAGAAACACAAAATTGCAACGTGCACAACAGGATATTTATCCTAAAAAATTGACTTCTTTTAAGACATTCATTATGCAAACTTCCTTAAATGCATAATTTGCTGAGCTGGCATATGTAATCTATACTTTAAATAATATGCTTGAAATAATCCACACTCACTTGTAAGACACTTTGTAGAAACGCTGAGAGAAACTGTATTAATAAAACTCTGAGAGCCAACTTGGTTGGTTCATATACTCAAGTCACATAATACAAGCGTATTCTAGTGACTCCTACAATACTATACCATTCACTCGATCATATATTACTTTTCTAGAAGTCTAATAAAACATGTAGTTTTATCCTTACTACCAGTATGATTGTTTGTGACTATCTTCTGATAATTTCAATCCATATAGTATTAATCCTAATAAACGATTAAAGAAACAATAAATTTGCGCTATTGCTAGTCAATAACTCCTGCATTCAATGTACTACGCAAATTAAATATGTATATAGGCATCTACATTTACATCTTGGATAGTAATAATAATAAGAGGTTTCCATTCTTCATGAATACATGTTAATTCTTCTTAGCATAGTTTCCATCCCCTATAACTCTACAAAAAAAATTCTATACAAAAGCAAATAGAATTGTATTCGTTCTAAGAAAGACTCAATTTGATATTCTTCATGTGTTTTTACTATTTTCCAAAAGATTTTTTCACTTTTCTTGGGAATTTAGTTTCGTAATTTCATGTTCTTTTATCTTATACTTACTTATAATGTTACTTTGTGAAAATGTTT
>NC_090730.1:113282335-113294835 GCF_036898095.1 Palaemon carinicauda | reverse complement strand
TCGTTTTAGTGCGAGGGAAGAGCGAAGATACAACCATAATATATACAAAAGGAATTTTGTACAATTGTGTGAAACACGGTTGGTACATGGCTCCCCCCCTAAAAATGACATACTGTACATGTTAAATAGGGCGCCCTGATCTAGAGAGGCGAACTGTAGGCGGGTCATCTGGCAGAAGATAAGCAGGTTTTAGACGATCAATGGAGACCCAGTCTTCCTTGCCCCGAATGTTTAGGAGGAATGCTTTCGGACTGCGTCGGATCACAAGGTAAGGTCCCGTGTAAGGGGGCGTTAACGGTGGCTTGCTGGTGTCGTTGCGCAGGAAGACGTGCGTTGCAGAGTGCAAGTCCGTTGGTATGTGATGCTTCGCTGGGGGCTTGTAAGTCTGGCGGCACGGAGTAAATTTTCCCACGACGTGACGTATGCGCTGGAGATCGTCGGAGGAGGTTGTAGAAGGAAAAAACTCGGCAGGGACGACCAACGGGTCGCCATACACCATTTCGGCTGCCGAGACGTCGAGAGCGTCTTTAGGAGTGGTCCTTAGTCCAAGGAGGACCCAGGGAAGCTGAGTAAACCAGTTGCAATCCTTGCAGCGGGACATCAAAGCTGCTTTGAAGGTGCGATGAAAACGTTCAACCATTCCATTGGCAGCGGGGTTGTAGGCCGTTGTCTGATGTAGGGTGATGCCCAGGAGATTCGCTAATGACGTCCATAATTGAGAGGTGAAAGTGGTTCCCCTGTCAGAAGTAATATGCTCAGGGATACCGAATCTTGAAATCCATCCAGAGAGTAAGGCAGATGTACATGAGGCGGACGTTGCAGTTTCCATGGGAATGGCTTCAGGCCAACGAGTGGAGCGGTCGATGACGGTAAACAGGTAACGATGTCCTTGTGATGTGGGTAGGGGGCCTACAACGTCGACGTGAATGTGTGCGAAACGACGCTGAGGTTGAGGAAAGGTGCCCACTCCTGAATCCGTGTGTCGATGTACTTTGGAAGTTTGGCAAGAAGTACAGGCACGGACCCAATCCTTAGCATCCTTAGAAATGCCGTGCCAAATGAACTTTGCCTTCAGCAACTGTGCAGTAGAACGGCACGAGGGATGTGAAAGACCGTGGATGAAATCAAACACCTGTCGGCGCATGGGAGCAGGAATCCAAGGTCGCGGTCTACCAGTACTGACGTCACAGAGGAGGGTGGTGTTGGAGTTTTCGAGGGGAAAATCCTCCCAACGGAGGGACGTGCAGGATGTCCTACAAGCTTGATACTCTGGATCCTGTCGTTGGGCTTCAGCCAGGGCGTTGTAATCCAATCCCAGTTGAACGGCAGCCAACGTGTTTCTTGACAGGGCATCGGCAACGGGATTCATTTTCCCAGGGACGTATTGGAGGGTGCAATTGTATTCAGCCACGGCGGAGAGATGTCGGCGTTGACGGGCGGACCAGGCGTCAGACTGTCGAGTGAAGGCGTGCACCAGAGGCATGTGGTCTGTGCGAATGACGAAGGGCGTACCCTCTAAGAAATGGCGAAAGTGACGGACAGCCAGGTGCACCGCCAGCAATTCTCGATCGAAGGTAGAATAACCCGATTCTGCCTTGGACAGTTTTCTGCTGAAGAAGGCCAATGGGCGGGGCGAGCCTTTGACCACCTGCTCGAGTACTGCACCAATAGCGACGTCGCTGGCATCGGTGGAGAGAAGGAGAGGGGCGTGTGGGATAGGAAAAGTGAGAGCCGCAGCAGTTGATAGGGCCTTCTTTGCATTGCAGAAGGCCGCTTCTTGAAGGGGACCCCACTTCAAGTCCTTTGGCTTGCCCTCGAGGGAGGCGTAGAGGGGAGCAAGAGTGGCGGCAATGGCTGGCAGAAAGCGGTGATAATAGTTGATCATGCCCAAGAATTCCTGCAGAGCTTTGACGGTCGAGGGCGTGGGGAAATTCTGAACGGCTGCTACCTTCTCAGGGAGGGGATGGACTCCTTCAGGAGTGATACGGTGCCCTAAGAACGACACTTCGTTGGCGCCAAAGGTACACTTGTCGTACCGGACTACAAGGCCGTTTTGTTGCAGGCGGTCGAGCACGATGCGCAGGTGACGGAGGTGTTCCTCTTTTGAGGAGGAGAACACAAGTATGTCGTCCACATAACATACACAGAAAGGGAGGTCCCCTAAGATGCCATCCATGAGACGTTGAAACGTTGCCCCAGCATTACGAAGGCCAAAACAGGAGTAATTGAAGGTGTATGTGCCAAATGGAGTGGTGATGGCGGTCTTGGGGATGTCTTCTGGGTTCATAGGCACCTGATAATACCCCTTCAGGAGGTCGAGCGTAGAGAAAACCTTTGCTTTGTGCAGGTAGGAGGTTACATCGGCAATGTTTGGGAGGGGGTAGTGATCCGGTTCTGTTTGCATGTTCAGGCGCCTGTAATCCCCGCTCGGACGGAGGGAGCCGTCTTTCTTCAGAACGATGTGTAAGGGTGACGACCATGGGCTGGAGGCCTTTTGGCAAAGGCCCATTTTCTCCATTTCGGCGAACGTCTGTTTGGCGGCTGCCAATCGTTCCGGTGCCAGACGTCTGAATTTTGCGAAGACTGGGGGTCCCGTCGTCTTGATATGGTGATAAATACCGTGCTTAGCAGGAACCGTGGGCGTTTGCCGAAGTTCTGGACGGAAAACTTCCGGGTACGACGTGAGGAGGTGGGCGTAGGCATCCGTGGGTGCGCTGATGTGGAGAGCGAGGTTAGAGGGGGCGGGTTGAAGAGGTGTCGACAAGTACGAGTCTGCGTTGACCAATCGTCGGTGGGCGACATCGACCAGAAGGTGGAAATGAGAGAGGAAATCCGCACCGAGGATTGGCATTGTGACGTCAGCAACGAGAAACTTCCAATTGAATTTACCGTTTCCGAACGATAATGTGAGGCTCTCGTAACCGTAGGTGGGTATCGCAGATCCGTTGGCGGCTACCAAGCGGACGTCGGCAGATGTAGACAGACTACGTTGTGCCTTGAAGAGTTTCCTTGGCAAAAGAGAACGACAAGCACCCGTGTCTACCAAAAATCGCACGCCCGTTCCTGCATCCTGTAAAAAGAAAAGATTAGAAACATGGGAGGCCACCGCCACAAGCGATGGCCTACTTACACGTTTTTTGGCCACTGACAATCTTTGGCACATTTCTTCGCGGTTGCCCCGAATCTGAAGTGGTAGTAGCAAAACTGCGGTGGATGGGAGGTAGTAAGTGGCTGTAGAAGTCGTTCGTTGGGGCGCGAGCGATTGGTGGGTGGTGGGCGGCTTTGTCGCCGCTTCGGCACGTCACGGGGTAGGCGTGTATGTCCTACGGCATTCATGTCAGCTTCGGTTGACGTTGAATAGGCATCCTCGTCGTCAGGGGTGGAGGCGTTGATGGAGGTCTTGAAGTGGCTGTCCATAAGGGCGTCGGCTTTGGTCATCAAGTCCTTTATGGGTAAACTATCGACATCGGGTATGGCAGCGCGCACAGGTTCAGGTAAACGGCGTATCCAAAGGGCACGGAGTAGGTTCACCTCACGAGGAGAGCTGTCTGCGGCAGGTTGAAGGCGAGCGATACTGGTCATTTCCCTGAGGGCAAGCGAAGCCCTTTGGTCCCCCAACGGTTGTTGCGAGAGCTGAAAAAGCTTTGCTATACGGGCGGCTGGCGACGGCGAGTACTGCTGCAGAAGGTATGATTTGAGGTCGTCATACGCTATTGGGGTGTCTCCTTGTTCACAAAGCCAGTCGGATATTTCTGGGAAGGTGTCCTCGGGTATCGCCGCGAGAACATAATCCGCTTTGGTGGTTGAGCGAGTCACGCCCCTGATACGAAACTGGACTTCTGCGCGCTGAAACCAAGCAAACGCCTCTCCGCTGGCTAACGATGAAAGTTTGAATGGCGCGGCCGTAGCGCCAACTGCCGTAGAGTCCGTCATAGTACCAACGATGTAGGGGCGAGGGGGTGGGGGAGGAAGGCGGTGGAAGCGAGTCGACTTCCGGGGTCACCAATGTGACGGGCCGAGAGAGGAGTTGTGAAATCAAAGGCAGATTGGAAACGACTGAGTTATATTGTTGTGGAACACTCTCCTTATATACAAGACCTCAAGGCAACAGGACATGACAAGTTCACAAGACAGACAATATCACACAGGAAAAACCAGACTTGAATTTTCATGTTCGTTTTAGTGCGAGGGAAGAGCGAAGATACAACCATAATATATACAAAAGGAATTATGTACAATTGTGTGAAACACGGTTGGTACAATACCAGAGCATTACTGTATCTGTGGATTCTCAGAACGTGCCGTACTCCCCCGAGGTATTTCCCCGGTCGACTAGACCTAGAGACCTAAGATGTTACCGTTATACATCTTTTCAACTAACCATAAACCATGTTAGAGCTTCCTGCCCCCTACAGGGAAGAGTCCTACTAGACTCTGGGAAAGTCTCGAAGAGTACATATACCTATGTATGAATACCAGGCAAGCCAATATAGTGGTCTCACCCTATATTAAGTAAAGCATAGTTTGTAAAGAACCACTGCGTCAATATGAAATATCGACCAGTTCTCCGCTCAATACTTGTATTGGACAAAGGTTGTATATCCGCATAGGAGGAAGCTGTAAATCCGCCACCATCCCCTTATGGGGTGGAGTCCTCCCGCTAAGGGAAAGCATAAACCAATGCAACATTAGCTTGCATAATGGAACAATCTATTAGAATTATCCCAGATATATATACATAGAATGAATGCTCAATTATATCAATAAATTGACACATGTGAAGGAGACGCAAGGTTCTCAAGAACAAGTTTATTGACAGACAATAAATAGACAGGTTAACAACAATTATAGTTAACAATTATATATATATATATATATATATATATATATATATATATATATATATATATATATATATATATATATATATATATATAAGAAGAGGATAACCAAAACTTTAAGCATAAGTATGATAGTAAAAAGAAACTTGTTTATCTGAAAGAAAAACATTAGTGTCACTTTTAACATACCGAGGTATCAAAGTCAGAAAAGTCTGTATTACTAATCAGATACATTAGCGTTAGAAACGCTCGGCACACATGTCTGCACTTATGCTAGGTTCACCTTTGGAAGTGGAACAGTCAACGTGGGCAACTCAGTGCCCTCACTTAGTTTGTAGCACAGTATGTAACTACACACTCACCCTGGAATTAATCGTCCCAATTAAAACCACTGTTCCTCGCAGAGTTAAACAGCAGGGTTAACGACGCAACCCACTGCTACCACAGATCTCTTTAGTTGCTCCACTTGCTTCGCATAGTGGCGAAAGAGCACTCTGGAAGACTTCCAGCCAGTGTATGAACGAAGATGTTCAAAATCCAAACAATTAAAGAAATTTAAGGATGAGGCAACTTTCCTCGGATCGTGACCTGCGGGTGTACTGTCAGGATCCACTCTGCGAATAAAATATGTGATTTTCGCCCTGAGTTGATTCAGTGATAAATTTGAGCCTGATGTTTCTCCCCTGAATAGTTGACCACCCTTGAAGTCTGAAGTTCTATGAAGATAGACCTTTAGGCATTCTACTGGACATAGAGATGCATCTTCTTTCAGAGGGCAGATTCTCCAGGGACCCCACCTGTTGGTGGGTAACTCATTCTTGGCGAGAAACGTAGGATCCGGAAACAGGTTCAGTTCTCCCCCATCCAGGAACTGAACACGACCTTCCTCTCTCGAGAGGGCTACAATCTCACTAACCCTGGCCCCGGACGCGAGTGTAAATAGGAAAATAACTTTTTGGGTCAAATCCTTTAACGCACACTCCTCATTGCTCAACAGAGAAGCGAAATGAAGAACTTTGTCTAAAGACCATGAAATGGGCTTTGGAGGTGCTGAAGGTCTGAGCCTAGCGCAGGCTTTCGGAACTTTATTAAAGATCTCGTTAGCGAGGTCGACCTGGAAGGCATATAGAATGGGTCTTGTCAAAGCAGACTTACACGTCGAAATCGTGTTAGCTGCCAACCCTTGACCATGGAGGTGGATGAAGAAAGATAAGCAGAAGTCCGTCGAGATCTCCTGCGGATTCTTTGCCTTGACAAAGGCCACCCATTTTCTCCAAGATGACTTATATTGCCTTCTAGTAGATTTGCACTTATATTCCTCTAGGAAGTCTATGCTGGCTTTCGAAATCCCGAAACGCTTTCTAACCGCTAGGGAGAGAAAATCATGAGCTGCAGGGTCCGGGTTTTCTGTAATGAACCGCAGACAGTTGACTTCTGGACTCGCTGGGTCAGAACTGGATCTGGTAGCGGTAGAAACTTCAACCGTAGTTCCAATGCCAGGGGGAACCACACGCTGTTCGGCCACTTGTGGGCCACTATTGCCGCTACCCCCCTTGAAGGATCTCAGTTTGTTGAGGACCCTCAACAAAAGGTAGTGAGGAGGGAACAGATAAATCCTGGACCATCTGTTCCAGTCGAGGGACATCGCGTCCACTGCTTCCGCTAAGGGGTCCTCGTACGGGGACACGTACAGGGGCAACTTCTTGTTGTCTTTCGTCGCAAAGAGGTCTATCTGCAGTTCTGGGACTTGACTCAAGATGAAGGAGAATGATCCTGCGTCTAGGGACCATTCCGACTCTATCGGTGTGAACCTGGATAGAGCGTCCGCTGTCACATTGCGGACTCCTTGAAGGTGAACTGCCGACAGGTACCACTTCTTCTTTTCCGCCAATCGGAAGATGGCCAACATCACCTGGTTGAGAGGTGGTGACCTTGATCCTTGTCGATTCAAGCATCTCACAACTACCTCGCTGTCCAGCACCAACTTTATGTGGATCGAGTGACGCGGGGAGACTTTCTTTAAGGTAAGGAGCACTGCCATAGCTTCTAGAAAGTTTATGTGAAAGGTCTTGAATAGCTTGGACCAAGTCCCCTGGACTTTCTTCCGATGAGAGTGACCTCCCCATCCCTCCTTCGAGGCGTCTGAGTGAATTGTCACCGACGGGGGAGGTGGCTGAAGAAGAACCGACTTCTTTAGATGTCTGGCTTGGGACCAAGGCCTGAGAAGAGTACGTAGACGAAGCGGAACTGGTCTTCTCAGATCTCTTCGCGCGTTTGATGCATAACTTCTCCAAACTCCGGTTGCATCCTTTAGCTGTGCTCTTAGCACCGGGTCTGTCACCGAAGCAAACTGGAGAGAACCCAGTACTCTCTCCTGTTCGCGTCTTGATATCCTTTCAGAATCTAGAAGTCTCTTGACAGAACCCGCTATCTCCTTCCTTTTCTTCGCCGGGATGGAGAAACGGTGTGACATTAGGTCCCAGTGGATTCCCAGCCACTGGAACTTTTGAGATGGAGAAAGTCGAGACTTTTTTCTGTTGATCTTGAAGCCTAGATACTCTAGGAACTGGATCACTTGAATGGAAGCTTGCAAGCATTCTGTCTTGGATGCTGCCAACACCAGCCAGTCGTCCAGGTAGGCTACTACCTGAATTCCCTTTAGGCGTAATTGTTTGAGAGCTACGCTCGCAAGCTTCGTGAAGATCCTTGGAGCTATATTTAGCCCAATGACATGGCTCTGAAGGCGTATAGTCTTCGTTGTAGCTTGAACCCTAGGTAGAGGGAGAGTCGACGGTTGATTGGAACGTGCCAATAGGCGTCTGACAAGTCTATGGAGACGGTATATGCCCTCTTGGGCAGTAAGGTCCTTATGTGTTGCAGTGTTAGCATCTTGAACTTGCAGTTCACTATGAACTTGTTGAGTGGCGACAAGTCCAGAATGACTGAGTTTTTCCCGAGTCCTTCTTGGGAACACAAAACAGCCTCCCTTGGAATTTGATGGACTTTACCCTTCGAATCACTTTTTTTTTTTCCTCCAACAAATCTTGGATGTACTCCTCCAGAACGGGGGTGGAGTGTTGGAAAAACCGAGGGCACGGGGGTGGAGTGCTGTACCAGCTCCAGCCCAGTCCATTCTTGAGTAGGCTGTGGGCCCAGGGATCGAAGGTCCACCGATCCCGAAAATTCTGAAGTCTCCCTCCTACCGATATCATCTCACTTGGACTGTTGTCCTGAGGTCTTGCCTCCCTGACCGCGACCACCCCTGAATCCCCTTCCCCTTGAGGGGCGCCTAGACGAGCTTCTGGCTGCTCCTCTAGGCTTTGCTCGAAAGGAAGTTGACTGCCTTTCGAACGTTGGGTTGAATGCCGGGGACTGCGTCGACACGGCCTGGGGTACCCACTGGAAAGTGGTCGGGGTTTGTGCCACCATCTGGGGCACTGAAGGCATCGGCAATTGCTGTTGCTGTTGCTGTTCAAATGGCTTGGCTGGCCGAGACGGTAGCCTAGTCCTCTTAGTCTTCCTCTTTGGTTGGGGACCCTCATCCGGGGAAGACTTTCTCTTGATAGACAGGCCCCACTTCTGGAGAAGATTTCTATTCTCCGTGGCGGCCTTATCAACAACTTCTTTGACCAATTCGCTAGGGAAAAGGTCTTTGCCCCAAATGTTGGAGGAGATTAGTTTCCTTGGCTCGTGCCTCACCGTAGCCGAGGTGAACACGAACTCCCTACAAGCTCTCCTCGCCCTGATGAAGCTGTAAGGATCCTTCGTCACTGTGGCCAGATGAGTCTTGGCCACTACCATGAACATTTCATGGACCTTGGGGTCACTTGCCATCGTCTCAAGAGTGGTCTGAAGAGACATTGAGGCAGCCAGTCTTTCTTTTGTCTCGAGCTCTCTCTGCAAAAGAAAGTCAGACAGCTTAGGGAGGTTCTCACCGAACTGACGTCCGGCAATATCAGCCTCCAACTTCCCGACTGAGAAGGTAAGATGGACGTCCTTCAGTCCTTGTGGTCCATAGGTAGGGCCAGCGACAAGGGTTTACACTCCTCCAGGGAGGGGCAAGGCTTGCCAGCCTCGACTGCTTTTAATACAGCCGCAAACCCTTTCTGCAAAAAGGGGAAGGCTCTAGCAGGAGAGGACACAAAGGAAGGGAGCTTCTTACTCAATGCAGCTACCTTTGAGTTCGTGAAGCCCCTCTCTTTCATCGAAGATGAAAGCAAAGCTTGAGCCTTAGCATGGTCCATCACTATGACCTCCTTCGGCTCTGTCTCCTCCTTTGAAGCTGGTTCCTTCCTCAACCGGACATAACAGTCCGGATATGACCCTTTGCTGGGCCAGAATTCCACCTCCTCAAGGGGAACTGAACCCAGCTTATCCGACATGACGATCTTTCCAGTCGTCATCGGCATGTGCTCAGCATATCTCCACGGGTTAGCATCTGAGCACAAGGGAAGGTCTTTCACATAGAGCCTTTTCTGGGGCCCACGTGATGCTGCAAGCTTCTGCATCTGCAGTTCCATTGCAGCCACCTTCTCAATATTCTCCTTCTGCATTTGTTGGATCATTCCAACAATGGAGGAGAGGGCCTGTCCCAGCTCTACTGGGAGAGCGGACGATGTTGAGGGAATAGGTTCAGGGATCTGAACCGGAGCAGCTGACACCTCGTCGGCCTCTTCCTCTACAATGTCTGGGGCTTGATCTTCATTCTGGCCTCCTGCCAGGAGGTCTTCCTCCAGACGCTCGGACACGTCTGACATCCTGTCGTCCAACTGGATGTCTTGCAAGGCGACCGCGACTTCAGCATCCACCTGGATCTGAACTAGGGGGATCTCCTCTTGAGGCTGGGGAATCACTGCATCAGCTGATGCCCTAGGGAAAAGGTAAGCCCTCATCTTCTCACTTGGAAGATAAGGTCCAGAGGTGTTCTTCTGGAAGCCCCTTACCCAGGTACGAAGCTTCTCCCTTGCTATATCCCTTGATTCCGCTGTCCTAGGGGAATCAAAAGCCTCAGTAATCAGGTTAGAGCACACGGTATATACCTGGGGGTCCCAATACCGGAGATCACCCTTGGAGACAGCGCATGCTGCGTGCCTCCTACATAACTCATGTCCGCAGAAGTTCTTACTGCGGACGTTGCAGAAAGCACTTCCGCACTTCGGACGTTCCTCCTGTAAAGAGAAGAAATTTCCATGAGTATCAAGTGAACTACGTATCACTGGATATGCACAGTTAGCATAACAAATCAGAAAGGAAAGACACACACTTGTGTTTCCCGCACAACCAAATGTTGCAGCCTTCCAGATAATAAAATCGTATGGTTAATCTGTCCTAGAGTAACCAATGACAAATTTCCAGAGGAAACAGGTGGAGCTCACACCTAAGAAATGATTTTAAAATACCGGATAATAGACAAGAAAGAACTCACTTTCTTATCTGTAAGGCAACATCAAAGGGCTGTGCAAGACAACACAAAAGTGTTAGAACACACAGTGTTGTACCAATACCATACTATAGTTTTCTCCCTACAGTATATGCTATACTGAAGAATACTGGTACAGTATAGAAGGAAGTGCCGGCCGGCACACACCATAACTAGCTTTAAAGTATACTACTTAACAGCTATAAGGCGGCAGAACGCTGGTTCAAATGCATGTGCCGGCCGGCAGTAACTGTCGGCCGGCAACAGCCAATGTCGGCCGGCAAAGATTGCCGGCAGGCAACTACCCAAGGTAGCACCCGGCTGCCAGTCACTGCTCATAGCGACCGGCAGACAAGGGCATGACAATAGCTGGCCGGCAAAGGTAAACAACCGATGCCAGCCAGCAGCAAAAGAACCAGAGAACTCCGACTGCCCGGCTGCCGGCCAGATAGGCCGGCAGCCGGGTCGGGTACAGCACTAGAAGAAAACAGAATGGATGCCAGGATATGAGAGTATACTACCTCAAGGCCCGGCAATCCGAAGGAGTGCATAAGGAAGGGGAGAATCTAATTCAGGCTTCTTGACCAATGCCGTCTGGCTCTACAGACAGGCATGGATGAGGGACCAAGGGAGGTCCGGGCAGCACTCAAGAAGAAGACCTTTGCCGGCCGGCACACTCTGCCGGCCGGCAAGGGGCTGAGTCAATTCCACATCCTAACCTATACTAGGTCCAGATGTAGAATGACGTACAGTACTGTAATGGCTAGGCCAAAACAGAGATAGAGGGGAAAGGGACAAAGAGGGTCCTACCAACCTTGCTTTAGTAAAGAATCGCCCGCAGCCAAGAAAACTCATCTTAGCCTAAGGGAGATCCAAGGAGGGGGCCCAGCAATACTTGCTAACCCCCACAGAACCAAAGCAAGGAAGGTGTTGCTACTCCCGGGGAAAGGATATCATCCTCCCACCGAGAATAGCAACGAGGGCTAGTCTGCTAGATCACAAATGAAGGAATCATCTCGTACAGAAACCTTCGGGAGTGACCTAAGGAGGTTAACCTCCTACGTCTGTGCCAGGCTAGCGAGGGAGACTCTACCCCAAGCCAGACAAACACAGACTCAGACTGAAAACTCTGTTGTTCTGCCCCTCTCTGAAGCCAGACTTACTGGAACAGGAAGGTACAGTAACACCACAATATAGTTGTATCGAAAGTTAATTCAGATAAACCACTAGGGTTAAGCCCAAGGCTTAAACAGAGGGAAAGGGATTGCATACCTTCTCCGAAGAAAAGAAAGCAACCGGGGAGTAAGAGAAAGTATACTAAGGCTCCGTAGGCAACTTAGCCTAGGCACCAAGAGAATCGATTACCTAAATCACCGAAACTCACTCGTATACTATCTTGGAAATAATCAATATAATCTTAAATGTATAAACTGCCTAAAGCTTCAATAAAATTTTAAAACACTCGGAAATCCAAAAATCATGCAGGAAAGTACTAGGGCCAAACGACTACGCTACATGGTCTAGCGTAGGCCAGAATTGGCGAATACTTCGCCAAAACAAAAATACTAAAAGCACGAGTAAGGAAATCCTATGTAACGCTAAATAGCTAAAATTTATTAAAGCAAAACAACCGGGAACGTCGCTCTGGCTAACTAAAACTCATACCTAGCGAGCGACAACGTCCAGGACGCCTCCGGTAGGCAACGGCTCTTGTAACAGAGATTATTACTATTAATCACTGTAAAATTTACCAAGAGCCTACATTTATACATAAAAGAAATGGTACTCAACTTATCAGAGGCAGACGAAGTTGGAGAAGCCATAAAAAGATGATTAAATCCAAGATTTTGCAAGAAACACAGGAAAAAACACCGAGTTGTTTAGCTACGCAAATAGGAATACAGATGGCGCCAGAATCGGCGCAATGCACGCTTACGAAACGGGAGAAGAGAGAGCCTTGGGAACGGCTCTCCTTTTCTTTCTCGTTTTCATTTTCTTGCCAATTGACCCCTTCGAAGTGTTATCTCTGTTCGGGGTGCAGATTGCCATGTGGCGTGTCAAGAATACGTCCTCTGATATTTCGCGATATCCCTTTCATTAGGGATATTCGCTCCAGGAGTTAGAATTCTGGGTACCTTAAGGTAAATTCTCTGGGAATATCGCCGTAGTTGTAATATACCCTAGGAAGCTACCCTAGAGGAACTTCCATCAGGACAACATGGCTTGAGCCCAAAAATAAA
>NC_090730.1:113259835-113279835 GCF_036898095.1 Palaemon carinicauda | reverse complement strand
GATTAATTTTAATCACTTTCACTCTCTCCACTTAAAATTGATTGAATTTTTTTCTCTTCACTCTTTGCCGTTTTCTTTGAACCTCTTCCTTCCTCTTCATCACGAGTTCGCTTTGTAGTTTTTTTAAAGAAGCTATCGATAGAAAGTTGCTTGGTACGGCTTTTCAGAATGTTTTGGAAATGAGTTAGGCAAACATCATCGAACTGCGCAACTACAAGACAAACCTGCAATTTTTTTGGATGGTATTTGTCGATGAAGTCGACCACGTCTTGATATTTTCCTAACATCTCTTTTATTTGCGCCGAACCTAACACATGTTCTACCTCCTCGATCCCTTCCTCGTCATCACTCATGTGCTCAGACATAGCATGGAGTTCCTTGAGCTCCTCTGTGGTAAGTTCGTCGTGATGTCATCTGCGTCGACCTCCAGACCCATGGACTTGCCAAGGGAGACGATTTCCTCTACGTCTTCCACTGCACCCACCACGGGATCAGGTTCGGGGTCAAAACCCTCAAAATCTCGGGGAGAAACTGCATCAGGCCACAGCTTCTTCCAGGCAGAATTCAGTGTCCGTCGAGTTACTCCCACCCAAGCCTGATCTATGATCTTCAAGCAGTGCACGATGTTAAAGTGGCTTTTCCAAAATTCACGCAAAGTTAAGTTTGTGCTTTGCGTGACATTAAAGCACTGCTTGAATAGGTGCTTGGTGTAGAGCTTCTTGATGACTTGCTGGTCCATGGGCTGGAAGATAGAGGTGGTATTCGTTGGAAGATACAGCACCTTTATGAACTTGAATTCATTGAAGATATCATCTTCAAGTCCGGGGGGGGGGGGGGGTGAGCGGGTGCATTGTCAAGGCATAGCAGGCACTTTAAAGGCAATTTCTGCTTATGGAGATACCTCTTCACAGAAGGACCGAAAACTTGGTTAGCCCATTGGACAAAGAACTGCCTAGTGACCCAGGCCTTCGAGTTGGATCGCCAGAAAACATGAAGCTGGTCCTTATCCACATTGTGTGCCTTTAAGGCCCTAGGGTTCTCAGAATGGTAAACCAGTAAGGGCTTGACTTTAAAGTCCCTGCTAGCGTTGGCACATATGGCAAGAGTCAACCGATCCTTCATTGGCTTATGCCCAGGCAATTTCTTCTCTTCGGCAGTGATGTAGGTTCGATTGGGCATCTTCTTCCAAAACAGCCCGGTTTCATCACAATTAAACACCTGCTGCTCTACGTAGCCTTCTTCCTGCACGTTCCATCTCTTCTATGATAGGGCTACGACGTTTTGAAATGATGGTGATCCCCTTAGAAGGTTTCACTGCTTTAATGGCTTCTTTCTGTTTCAAGATTGTCGAGATCGTCGACATATTTCGGCCATATTCTTTTGCAAGTTCACTCACGCGGACATGCTTTTCAATAATTTCTTGCTTTACTTCTAAAGAAAGCATTTCCTTCTTCCTTTTCTCACCACTACCACTACCACTTGCGAAACTAAGCCTTTTAGGACCCATGCTTTACATAAAATACCATATAAGAATGAATGTAAAAAATCACGATTAAAACAGTTAATAGCAGAACGCACAGGGCACAACCACACGAAGCCGACGAGAACAGAGGAATGACCCAAGCCACGCTAATTGAGGGTCCCTCCAAGGTCGAAGTGCTGCCTTCTATCGGCGGAAATAAAAAATACATCCGGCGCTATGAGTACCATCTACGCGAACGGGTATTGTTTACAGTACTGTACTTCGGGTGTCGAAAAAAAATTCGGGGTGTAGAGTAGGAACGTGTTCGAATTGTACTTCGCGTGTCGAAAAATTCGGATACAACCGGTACGACGAAAATTGCTTACTTCGTGTGTCGAAATAAAATTCAGGTGTAGAGTCGAAAAATTGCTCGAATTTTACTTCGGATGTAGATACGTTCGTATGTAGAGATTCCACTGTATATATATATATATATATATGTATATATATATATATATATATATGTATGTTTAAACATATATATATATATATATATATATATACTCTCTCTCTCTCTCTCTCTCTCTCTCTCTATATATATATATATATATATATTGAAAGAGGGTGATTCTAAAGGCGTGAAGTGTGGGATGTGGCAGAGTAGGATTTTAGAACTGTTATGGGGATCGAGGCATTCTGTTTGAAAGTAATTCACTATCGATTAATCAGTATAATGTTCTCGGCAGTGATTCCAAATCATAATTGTGTTGTATAGACCCACTTGTTGTTATTTGATATAACATTCTAATAAAAAATTTATTGCCTAAAATAATGAACTTTGGTATAGTTTGGAAATTTTGTCCAGACTGAAAAACTTTACTTATACCAATTCACGAGTCCAATAACAACTCATTTTCCTTAGATAGAATATCTACAACTGGTATGAACAATTCAGCATATATGAAAAAGTATTTCAGGGAATATAGTGTGTGTGAGCAGTCAATCATCAGACGGCGAGTCTATGAGGATGATTTTCATAATCACTTACTGACCAATAAAGAAAAATTGACATAAAAACACAGGGAATGTCGCCTTGGATTTTCTTTATATCATCTCCACGGTGATCACTCGTTTTGGAAAAATGTCACCTTTACAGATGAAAAACATTTTACATCAGTGGAAGCACGAACAAGGCATTGCTGGAGGTGACATAATACCCGCTATGACTCGACAAATATTCAGTAGAGAGCTAAGAATGGAAGAGTTCGTATTAATTTGTGGGGTTGGATGACTATTTGGAAGGTTAACGGGCAATGATTATCTGGATGCCCTGCTTCCCAGAGTGAGAGCCATGGCCATTCCCAATCCACAACCAATCGTTCTAGTGCACGATAATAGACACACCCATACCAACACAGTGATTAGAGCTTGGCTAGAGCATCACCCAGAAATCCAAGTAATAAACTGGCCACCTAAGGCGTGCGACCTTAACCCCATAGAGAACCTATGGGCAAAAAATGGATCGTTATTGGGATGTGGGAGAGCAACGAACTTGCTAAGCCATCTAAACAAGAGCGTTTGAATTGTGGGTGTCAAAATTTCACTCTACCATATGCCAGAATCTTGTGAGGAGTATGCATGCATGTCTAAATGAAGTTGTAGACACTAATGGTGGATGGACATCACACTAAGGAGCGTTTAGTTTATATTGTATATATGAAAGTTTCTTGGATTAGAATTCAAATAATGAAACTTTTTCTTCACTTTTCAGGAAATATTTATATTCAGTAAGCTAATCAACTGCATTTGGTAACTGTAGTATAGTTTTTACACTATTCTCCTGGGGTCATATTATAATCTAAATAAACACAGCTATGAAATTATGATGTCTCTTATCAACCACCTTTAATACTAACTGAATATGATTGCTTATTAACCAGGAAATAACAGCTGGAAGCAGAGCTTATTCAGCGGGGGTAAGCATTAAGTGACTTGTCTTTATAGAATCTACGAAAGACAGTAGAACTCATTTGTGGTAGCACAATATTTCACAACTAACGGTAAAACGCATCTTTAGGGGGAAAATCACTTAACGAGACCAAGAAAAGCCATAAATACACCTACTAAACAAACCTTACGTAATGTAAGCTAGGGGAGGATATAAAGTAATATCAAGATTATTTGTAGTTGCTCTCTCAGGATTGACTGCTCACACGAACACCAGTGTTTCCTGAAATACTTGTTCATATATGGTGAATTGTTTCAACCCAATTGCAGACATGCTATCTAAGGAAAAATGAGTTGTTATAGGACTCGTGAATTGATATAAGTAAGGTTATTCAGTCTGGACAAAATTTCCAAACTATATCAAAGTTCAGTATTTTAGGCAATAACTTTTCTGTTAGAATGTTATGTGGAATAACAACAAGCGGGTCTATACAACGTAATTATAATTTGGAATCATTGCTGAAAACATTATGATATACACACACACACATACACACACACACACACACACATATATATATATATATATATATATATATATATATATATATATAGAGAGAGAGAGAGAGAGAGAGAGAGAGAGACTCCCAGCATATGTTTACGTAAGATTTTTCACTCAGGACATAATAAGTGCCAAACTAATCATCGATCCTTTTTGTCAACAAGTTGTTCGCGAGAATTGGCATTCAAGTTCATACATAATGTTTTGCGCTTCACCTGACATCACACATCTTACAGCTCTAACAAGTCGTACTTCCCCTGTCCGTCCTCCCGCTAGTTCCGCCCCTTCCTGGCGTCCTCCCCCAGCCCGTCGTCCCCCTCCCGTTCGCTGCCCTCCCTCCTAACTTCCAAACTTTTCTACACCTGAAGTTCTGGAATCTATAGATATTGGGGGTGACAGAGGGGAACTTGAGACGACAGGACTAATTCATTTGACTGTACACTGTTCACATCTTCAGCAATACTGACAATTGGCTACCAGAAATCCTGACAATTTGATTGATTGTGTGTACCCTGAATAGAAGGAGGTTTTCTGCCCACCTGTTCTTTGATGACTTCATGTTGGGTATCAATACTCTTGGCCTTCAGAAGAGCAGCAGTCTTGTCTACCTGTTGAAGATAATTGTAATATAGGTAACAAGGGTAATAGTTTTGATAACAATCACGGCGATGGTATCGATTGTAGCATTTAGAATATTTTCCCCAAATGTATGTTTTGTAAATAAGAGTGGAATTGTTGATAACCTATTAAAGATTTCGTCTTGATATTTATAAAGTTATCATAAAATTTTTTGAAAATTACTACACAAATAATAGGACTCAAAGAAATTATTTTTTCGCATGAATAATTTATTAAGCATGAAATTCTTCATATAACATTTTCAAAACCCATTTATAACCTTTATAAATAACTTTTATACATTTTTGAGTAATCACGATAAAAAAATTATTTTCTTGCATAATGTAATACTCTGCATAGCATTCATGATGACGACTCCCACAGTACTAGACACAAAATAATTATATCTTTGCCGATTGTTCTAATATATTTTTCTAATTACTTGTTCTTCTTTTCCAGACATATCTGATAGGTACAAAACATGGAATAGGAGCCATTCCTCATTCTTTCACTCGTTGTTTATGTAAACTCTTAAAGAGAAACCAGTCATCCTAATTTCGGCCATAAAATACAAGAAGTAGTGAAAGGAAGTCACTACTTCCAGTGTAGTTTTTTTCGAGGGTGCTAATGCAATGAGCAGGTCATTACGATATTGTATAACACTTTAGACACCAAATATTTATGCAGATTTGATTAGCGATTCTTGTTGTTCTCCCATACCAGAACTATGGGGAATCAGGCTGTTATTTAAGCTGCTCATCAGTAGGTCACAAACACAATAAGGTCTGAACTTGATATAATAACACATGAAACTTCAGGGGATGCCACTCGATTACAACAAATATGACTTTTGTCAATGTTTAATATACAATGCACTGCATCCCAGTTACACAAGCTCACAATAAGGGGGTCCTAAATTCCGTTCACTTTCACAATGAGGGATTCTCTCCCTTCTACGTTTGCCGTGGCATATAGCCTCCCTCCTTTTATTGGGCAGGTTTAGCATTGCTTAAGAAGGAGAATTCATAAACTTAGTGTTTTTGTCGAGACAGATCTGTACTAGGACAGTCATACCAAGACCGAAGACTGGCATACCAATATATATATATATATATATATATATATATATATATATATACTATATATATATATATATATATATATATATATATATATATATATATATATATATATGTATATGTATATATATATATATATATATATATATATATATATATATATATATATATTTTGTACCAACTGTGTGTCACACAATTGTACATAATTATTTTGTATATATTATGCTTGTATCTGCGCTCTTCCCTCGCACTAAAAAGAACCTGAATGATCATGTCTCCGGTTTTGCTCTGTATCATTGTCTGTCTCTCGAACAGGTTATGTCCTGTTGCCTTGAGGTTTTGTATATAAAGGAGATTGTTCCTTAATAAACAACTCAGTTGATTGCATCCTGCCTTTGAGTTCACAACCCTCTCTCGGCCTGTCACATTGGTGACCCCGGAAGTCGACTCACTCCTACCGCCTTCCACCCCCACCCCCTCGCCCCTTCATCGTTGGTACTATGGTGGACTCTACGGCAGTTGGTGCTGCGGCCGTTCCATTCAAACTTTCATCGTTTGCCAGCGGAGAGGCGTTTGCTTGGTTTCAGCGCGCAGAAGTCCAGTTTCGTATCAGGGGCGTGACTTGCTCAACCACCAAAGCGGATTATGTTCTCGCGGCGATACCCGAGGACACCTTCCCAGAAATATCCGACTGGCTTTGTGAACAAGGAGACACCCCAATAGCGTATGACGCCCTCAAAACATACCTTCTGCAGCAGTACTCGCCGTCGTCAGCCGCCCGTATATCAAAGCTTTTTCAGCTCTCGCAACCACCGTTGGGGGACCAAAGGGCTTCGCTTGCCCTCAGGGAAATGACCAGTATCGCTCGCCTTCAACCTGCCGCAGAGGGCTCTCCTCGTGAGGTGAACCTACTTCGTGCCCTTTGGATACGCCGTTTACCCGAACCTGTACGCGCTGCCATACCCGATGTCGATAGTTTACCCATAAAGGACTTGATGACCAAAGCCGACGCCTTTATGGACAGCCACTTCAAGACCTCCATCAACGCCTCAACCCCTGACGACGAGGATGCCTATTCAACGTCAACCGAAGCTGACATGAATGCCGTAGGACATACACGCCTACCCTGTGACGTGCCGAAGCGGCGACAAAGCCGCCCACCACCCACCAATCGCTCGCGCCCCAACGAACGACTTCTACAGCCACTTACTACCTCCCATCCGCCGCAGTTTTGCTACTACCACTTCAGATTCGGGGCAACCGCGAAGAAATGTGCCAAGGATTGTCAGTGGCCAAAAAACGTGTAAGTAGGCCATCGCTTGTGGCAGTGGCCTCCCATGTTTCTAATCTTTTCTTTTTACAGGATGCAGGAACGGGCGTGCGATTTTTGGTAGACACGGGTGCTTGTCGTTCTCTTTTGCCAAGGAAACTCTTCAAGGCACGATGTAGTCTGTCTACATCTGCTGACGTCCGCTTGATAGCTGCCAACGGATCTGCGATACCCACCTACGGTTACGAGAACCTCACATTATCGTTCGGAAACGGTAAATTCAATTGGAAGTTTCTCGTTACTGACATCATAATGCCAATCCTTGGTGCGGATTTCCTCTCTCATTTCCACCTTCTGGTCGATGTCGCCCACCGACGATTGGTCAACGCAGACTCGTACTTGTCGACACCTCTTCAACCCGCCCCCTCTAACCTCGCTCTCCACATCAGCGCACCCACAGATGCCTACGCCCACCTCCTCACGTCGTACCCGGAAGTTTTCCGTCCAGAACTTCCCCAAACGCCCACGGTTCCTGCCAAGCACGGTATTTATCACCATATCAAGACGACGGGACCCCCAGTCTTCGCAAAATTCAGACGTCTGGCACCGGAACGATTGGCAGTCGCCAAACAGATGTTCGCCGAAATGGAGGAAATGGGCCTTTGCCAAAAGGCCTCCAGCCCATGGTCGTCACCCTTACACATCGTTCTGAAGAAAGACGGCTCCCTCCGTCCGTGCGGGGATTACAGGCGCCTGAACATGCAAACAGAACCGGATCACTACCCCCTCCCAAACATTGCCGACATGACCTCCTACCTGCACAAAGAGAAGGTTTTCTCTACGCTCGACCTCCTGAAGGGGTATTATCAGGTGCCTATGAACCCAGAAGACATCCCCAAGACCGCCATCACCTCTCCGTTTGGTACATGCACCTTCAATTACTCCTGTTTTGGCCTTCGTAATAATGGGGCAACGTTTCAACGTCTCATGGATGGCATCTTAGGGGACCTCCCTTTCTGTGTATGTTATGTGGACGACATACTTGTGTTCTCCTCCTCAAAAGAGGAACACCTCCGTCACCTGCGCATCGTGCTCGACCGCCTGCAACAAAACGGCCTTGTAGTCCGGTACGACAAGTGTACCTTTGGCGCCAACGAAGTGTCGTTCTTAGGGCACCGTATCACTCCTGAAGGAGTCCATTCTCTCCCTGAGAAGGTAGCAGCCGTTCAGAACTTCCCCGCGCCCTCGACCGTCAAAGCTTTGCAGGAATTCTTGGGCATGATCAACTATTATCACCGTTTTCTGCCAGCCATTGCCGCCACTCTTGCTCCCCTCTACGCCTCCCTCAAGGGCAAGCCAAAGGACCTGAAGTGGGATCCCCTTCAAGAAGCGGCCTTCTGCAATGCAAAGAAGGCCCTATCAACTGCTGCGGCTCTCACTTTTCCTATCCCACACGCCCCTCTCCTTCTCTCCACCGATGCCAGCGACGTCGCTATTGGTGCAGTACTCAAGCAGGTGGTCAAAGGCTCGCCCCGCCCATTGGCCTTCTTCAGCAGAAAACTGTCCAAGGCAGAATCAGGTTATTCTACCTTCGATCGAGAATTGCTGGCGGTGCACTTGGCTGTCCGTCACTTTCGCCATTTCTTAGAAGGTACGCCCTTCGTCATTCGCACAAACCACATGCCTCTGGTGCACGCCTTCACTCGACAGTCTGACGCCTGGTCCGCCCGTCAACGCCGACATCTCTCCGCCGTGGCTGAATACAATTGCACCCTCCAATACGTCCCTGGGAAAATGAATCCCATTGCCGATGCCCTGTCAAGAAACACGTTGGCTGCCGTTCAACTGGGATTGGATTACAACGCCCTGGCTGAAGCCCAACGACAGGATCCAGAGTATCAAGCTTGTAGGACATCCTGCACGTCCCTCCGTTGGGAAGACTTTCCCCTCGAAGACTCCAACACCACCCTCCTCTGTGACGTCAGTACTGGTAGACCGCGACCTTGGATTCCTGCTCCCATGCGCCGACAGGTGTTTGATTTCATCCACGGCCTTTCACATCCCTCGTGCCGTTCTACTGCACAGCTGCTGAAGGCAAAGTTCATTTGGCACGGCATTTCTAAGGATGCTAAGGATTGGGTCCGCGCCTGTACTTCTTGCCAAACTTCCAAAGTACATCGACACACGGATTCAGGAGTGGGCACCTTTCCTTAACCTCAGCGTCGTTTCGAACACATTCACGTCAACGTTGTAGGCCCCCTACCCACATCACAAGGACATCGTTACCTGTTTACCGTCATCGACCGCTCCACTCGTTGGCCTGAAGCCATTCCCATGGTAACTGCAACGTCCACCTCATGTACATCTGCCTTACTCTCTGGATGGATTTCAAGATTTGGTATCCCTGAGCATATTACTTCTGACAGGGGAACCACTTTCACCTCTCAATTGTGGACGTCATTAGCGAATCTCCTGGGCATCACCCTACATCAGACAACGGCCTACAACCCCGCTGCCAATGGAATGGTTGAACGTTTTCATCGCACCTTCAAAGCAGCTTTGATGTCCCGCTGCAAGGATTCCAACTGGTTTAATCAGTTTCCCTGGGTCCTCCTGGGACTAAGGACCACTCCTAAAGACGCCCTCGACGTCTCGGCAGCTGAAATGGTGTATGGCGACCCGTTGGTCGTCCCTGCCGAGTTTTTTCCTTCTACAACCTCCTCCGACGATCTCCAGCGCATACGTCACGTCGTGGGAAAATTTACTCCGTGCCGCCAGATTTACAAGCCCCCAGCGAAGCATCACATACCAACGGACTTGCACTCTGCAACGCACGTCTTCCTGCGCAACGACACTAGCAAGCCACCACTAATGCCCCCTTACACGGGCCCTTTCCTTGTGATCCGACGCAGTCCGAAAGCATTCCTACTAAACATTCGGGGCAAAGAAGACTGGGTCTCCATTGATCCTCTAAAACCTGCTTATCTTCTGCCAGATGACCCGCCTACAGTTCGCCTCTCTAGATCAGGGCGCCCTATTTAACATGTACAGTATGTCATTTTTAGGGGGGGAGCCATGTACCAACCGTATGACACACAATTGTACATAATTATTTTGTATATATTATGCTTGTATCTGCGCTCTTCCCTCGCACTAAAAAGAACCTGAATGATCATGTCTCCGGTTTTGCTCTGTAACATTGTCTGTCTTGTGAACATGAAAATGCCTGTTGCTTTGAGGTTTTGTATATAAAGGAGAGTATTCCCTAATAAACAACTCAGTTGATTGCATCCTGCCTTTGAGTTCACAACCCTCTCTCGGCCCGTCACAATATATATGTCCATATATACATATATATATATATATATATATATATATATATATATATATATACATCAATAAAAATGAAGACTTACCGATTTCGTAAAAGCACTTCCTGTGTTAAAGAGGTAAGTGAGGATGAATGCACCAGAGGCTGCCGTGCAAGGTCCAATTCCTCCGAATAAGTCTCCGGTCATGGAGAGGTATCCGAAGACAATTGAGTTGAGCAGCGTCAATAGAATCATCATAGTAACATGTTCGAAGAAATAACTCAGCAAATCTTCCTTGCAGGCTTTCATCTGTGACGAAGACCAAAAATGTCCATTTGAGAGAAGTTTATCTTATTGTATTTTGGGAACAACAGGGCAGCTATTTTCAAGGTAAATATAGGAATACTGTATGTTCATTCTGTCATAACCATAGTTTAAGTCAGTGTATCATACAAGCTTATAATATTCTGGGTAATACTTGGTCTTTGTGATATGATTATTATATTAAAAGATTAAATTCCTAAGTTGTGAAAGATTAAGTATTTGCCTTTTCATGTCAGTTCATATGTCTTTGTTGTAAGAACTATAATATCTTCCTTATATCTTTCACATAATCCACTAGAAAATACTGAACAAGATCACGCATGTTTGTTGAAACATGAGATAATTCAATTCGTCCCCCCAATGTTTACTGGAAATGACGAGTGAAATACATTTAAACAATTTTAAGCACTCTTACCTGGAACACCAACCGTTCAATTCTGTAAAGGGAATACTTCATTTTGGAAACTTTATAAGCGAAGCTGCTATCTGGGTTACCTCTAGCCTCTGCCTTCACAGAATCCAAACTAACAAGTGATAGGCACCAGCAGTGTGATTCCATTTGTTGATTTGAAGGCTTTCGTATGATCTCAGTTACAGTATCAAACAGTATGTTTGACATCAATGTGATAATTGATTTGAAGAAGAGAATAGGAAGCGTTGGTCTTATTGCTGTAGCATAGAGAGCTAAAGGTGAGAAAATCATTAAAGGAATGTTTATCAAGTCAGGATTCTCTGTGGCGAAAAAGGGCGTAATGAAAGCTAAGGGTAAAGGGGTAAGGACCAAGAGGAGAATTTTGATGCGCAGTTGTTTCTTGAAGGATCCAGAGCTCTTTCCAAATATAACAAACTCATGATTTTGCACAATAGATCTAAAAGCTTTGCTCTTAACCAAGTAGATAAAGGGTATGAGCATTGCCGAGGAATTTGAGAATACTAGACAAGCTATCGCTATCATCGCTGCAACGTTATGCTCCTTGAAACTAAGAGTGAAGGTGTAGCAGTAGAATGGAATGCTGATGCTCAGCAAAGTGGAAAAAATAGCCCAACATATGTACCAGACAGAGAACACTATATCCCCTGTAGTATTAACAGTCTTCTTCAGGTAGTAGGGAATGATGCCTAGTATTCGCAGTACAAGAAACATATCTTGTAAAGCCCAATCTCCTTGGGTTTTCGTCATGGTAGAAACAACTGTTGCAAAAGATGTAAGAACAATCCTTTCCTTCATTGATTTGAAACGAGACTGGCTGGTGCTTGGCTAGAGTCGGTTTTTTGCTAATCTGGCGATCCAATGAAAGCGGTCTATCGATGCATTATTGCAATGGTGACTCTGTTAGGACACCATTTGCTTAATCGATATAAGTTATTAGATGAGTAGAGATGTGAAATTGCTTATCGATTTAACTGTCAAGTTTTATATAAGCAGGAACATTTACCTATAGAGGAATATGTTGATGTTCAAATTGACCTCCCAACCGTTAAAGGTGGTTTTTGATGGTTTTCATCGTCATTGCTGAGATAGTAGGTAGTATGTTGATCAGGACACCAGCAACCCATTGAGATACTACCGATAGAGAGTTTTGGATAATTTAACTGGCCAGACAGTACTACATAGTATCTCTCTCTCTCTCTCTCTCTCTCTCTCTCTCTCTCTCTCTCTCTCTCTCTCTCTCTCGTTACCGCTCAGTTTTTCTTTGCTAACACCTACACCGAATAGTCTGGCCTATTCTTTCCACATTCTTCTCGGTCCTCACACACCTGACAACACTGAGATAACTAAAAAATTCTTCTTCGCTCAAGGGGCTAATTACTGCAGTGTAATTGTTCAGTGGTTAATTTCCTTCTGGTAAGGAGAGAAGAGAGCATCAGCTATGGTAAGCAGCTCTTCTAGGAGAAGAAAACTCCCAAATCAAACCATTGTTCTCTAGTCTTGGGTAGTGATATAGAGTCCTCTTGCAAGAGGGTACACTGTAGCACACCATTTTAAATTATCTCTCTTTCTCTAGTTTTTTTTAGTTTTGTACTTCATATATGAAAGGTCTATTTTAATGTTATTATTGTTCTTAAAATATCTTATTTTAATTATTCATTACTACCTTATTTATTTATTTCTCTCCTTTCTTCACTGAGCTATTTTTCCTTGTTGGAGCTCTTAGGCTTATAGCACCCTGCATATCCAACTAGGGTTTTAGCCTAACTAATAATAATAATAATAATGATAATAATGATAATAATAATAATAATAATAATAATAGGAATGTGTCTGCCAGCAGGATAATTAGAATATCGAGCCAATCTCTTAAAAAACTGGCTACGTTGGTAACTGTTCTGTATCTGAATCCATTACGAAATACAAAAGACTAGATGTGAGCAAAGTCACCCATAAAAGTAATGGAAAAAAAAAACTCAACTCCTTTTCTTATAAAATTACAACGGACCGTGGGAGTCTGATGGTAGCGGCAGTAAGCCTTCAGCTTCATGCTCCTGAACTCAGGGGATAATACTAAGATATCACACGTCCTAAATTTTTCTGTTATTATCCTTCGCCTTCCAGAGTTGTATCTCTGGTGGATATATCGGGATTTTTGAATTTTGGAAGTTATTCCTTAGGAAGCATATATATATATATATATATATATATATATATATATATATATATATATACATATATACATAAATATATATTAATAGATAGATTGATAGATAGATATACTGTATATATATGTATATATATATTTATATATATATATATATATATATATATATATATATATATATATATATATATATATTTATATATACTATATATATATATATATATATATATATATATATATATATATATATATATATATATATATATATGGCTCATAGGTTCTTAAAAAGCCCAGTTTCTGAGTTTCTTGTCATTCAATGGTATTTCTGTAATTTCTTAAATGTTGATGTTAATGTAAAAGTTTTCTCCCGAAGGAGTATTTCTTTACCAGTTGTAAGTATGAAGTTTCCATCACCTCTTTAGTTATGAGGCATTTTGTAATTCTTTAAATGTCCTGTATTTTCCATTTCAGAATAATCACAAATTTTTGTATATGAAACAAAATATAATGATTTTACCTTAATATGAGTTTGATAAAGGTAATTCTTTACATAGTGTGCAAATTTGTGAATATATATATATATATATATATATATATATATATATATATATATTCCTCTCAATGGAAGAATTCTGGTTTCAAAGTTTATATAGACCGTATCTAATTAACTTTATTGGTGATCTTGAAATTTTTCGTGAGTTATTCCTATTATTGCTCATTTGGAATTTCTTCGTCATTTCTCTATTCCTTTCTGTACTGGACTGTTTCCTTATTGTAGCCTTTGGGCTTATAGTATCCTGCCTTTCAAAATAGGCTTATATCTTAGCTAGTAATAATAGTTATAGTATTACTATCCCAGAATTCATATGATAGGTCCCTCACATCGTATATTCAGTATTTATTTTCACTCAGTTTGTTTTTCAATCTATTGCTTACTGATATATATTATGATCCAATAGCATTCCCCTTTGTAGGAGGAAAACATATACTTATTCAGACATATTTTTACATTGATAAATCAATTGGCTTAAGATTAACAGACACAAGATTTTGAAATAATTGTGCCATCAATTATTTTAGTTCTATTAGTTTAATAGCATAATCGATAGTAATGAAATGAATGTGAGTTAACCTTTTTAATGCCCATTTTCTTATGGAAGAAATAATTTCTACTCTTAAAGTAATAACTGCAGGGTTTCATCAGTAAAATTTCCATTTGCCATCATTTAAACTAGTTAATAGGGTCTAGATAGATTTTATTGATCACAAGATTACAAAATTTTCATAATGTTTACGAAAGTCAAGTAATTTAATTCAATTCATGAAGATACATTCAGCTCAGAGAATTTGGCCAAACAAGGAAACATCGCCAGAAAATAACATGAAAAAAAAAGAAAAAAAAAAACACTTCAAAGTGTCAGGAGTTTAATGAAATCCTCATAGCCATTCAATTTGTTCATGTCAAATTCATCAGAATAAAGTCCTTATTTCATTTTTCATTGCAAAGACACAAAGGAAAATTATTTATAACATTTACAAACAAATGAAATCTTTTAATTATCTGTATTTCCTCAGAATAAATCAGTAAACTGAAATACACAAAACACTTCGGTGATGGCAGAATTTTGATTTCCACAAATTACTCCATAAAATCTCACCTCATTTTACACTTTATTTTGGGTTACTTCTTATTTCATTAGTTCCTTTATTTCAAAACAAGATGAGATCAATTTTGAACAAATGCAATGTAAGTAAAAGGAAATCTAAAACATTAAACGAACATCATTCTAAAGGTCAGAAGAGTTCAAAGGAGTTTGCAATCCTGCTTGTAGGGCTATTCATATGAATGACTACCCTCTCCTGAGTTCAGTGGTTGGGTTGCATGAAGCCGAAGCCATGGAACTGGGCAGGCATTCGAACTCCTAAGAGAAGACTGAGTTTGCAGTTTGGTTGACCAGGTGGTCCTTATCATCACCGACCTTCATGTGTCCGACTTGAACCAGAATGACTAAGTACGTTACGACCAAACTTAAGCACTGAAATAACACGAAAATAGATTATAGTAAAGACTTTTGCTGAGAATATTAGCACAAGACTAAAATTTAAAAGAACTCTTCTGGGAAACTTGCACATTGCAATTTTCCGGTTTTGTAGGGCAGGATCTATTTATGCAAATGTGGCATTAAAGAGTCCTTTCTATATGACACTAGAGGTACGGACATTTTACCTACCAGACATTTTCCCCACTGGACATCTTCCCCACCTCCATATCCCCCTAGGACAATATTCCCACTGGACATTTTCCCCACCGGACATTTTCCCCACCGGACATTTTCCCCACCTCTATTTCCCCATAGGGCAATTTCCCCATTGGACATTTTCCCAACCAGCTAACTACACTGGTGGACTGTTTCCCCACCCTGTACATTATAAGCACATAACACATAAATTAGAATTCTTTAAAAAAATATCCCCGAAATAATAACCAATGGCGGAGCGTGCGCAGCTCAGAATGTATCACTTGGCAGAACATAGGAGCAGAGATGTTTTTCTTATTTGCGAGCGAAGCGAGCCACGGCGGAGCAAAAACCATTAGCATTCCTTGAAAAATATCCCCGAGAGTAATAGCGGATTAGCACTGCATGCAGTGTAATTAATTTAGTTGTCAACAAAATGGTTACTTTTTATTTCTTTTCATGGCTCATAACATTATGGTGGGGGGAATGTCCGGTGGGGTAAATGTCATTGGGAAAAATATCCGGTGGGGAAGATGTCCGGTAGGGAAAATGTCCTGGATCCCCTGCAAACAAGTTTCAAAATAGTCATCATTTGATAATATTTCTTGATAAAAAACTTCTCAACCACTTAAAAAAAAAGTCCAAGAAACTTAAAGAATCCTTGTAATAAATTTCTAGTGTTTGGAAAAGCACAACTACTTGAGTAATGTCTTTCTTATGGTGGAGCTCGCCTCGATCTAAAACAAAAATCAATTGACAAACTATTTTAAAAGTATTTAGCAAGGTTCATGAAACTGTATGCCATATCCAAATCAATTTCCCAGGACCACCTTCAATGGGTCAATCAGTAATGTGTAGTTTATACAGATCTTGTAAGCCAAAGTAGATGTGTTTAATCCGAGGTTCAAACTTCTCCAAAACAGAAATACCTTGTAGCCAAGTGAACGTGTAATTGCCCTATTTGATTCTTAAATTATTGATAATATTCATTGTCACTTTCTTTGCATATGATTGGCAAGGATATAACTATTTATTACTTGCTTTCATATCAGTTTTGTGCAGGGTTTTTCTAACACTTGAGGCTTACCTCGAGAGGCCCCATATGTTTATTCAATAATTATAGTGATTGAAAAGAATTAGGGATAATATCTTATCATTACCCATAATGATAATGGTGTTGAGTTGATAATGTGAGAGGCTGGTTCGTTGATTGTGGTAATTAGCGCCAATTCTATACTACTAGTGAATTACTTATGCAGTTTAAGTGAATATTTAAATGCTGCTCCTGAATGGGAGGTGGCAATAGACAATGACATTGCCCTGGTTAACAGAACAATGCTATAAATACTGACCATATATACACATGCTCAGCGCCCAAACCCTCTCTCCATCTAAGCTAGGACCAGGGAGGACCAAGCAATGGCTGCTGATGATTAACAGGTACACCTATATGCTTTCTGCAACGCCCTCATGCTTAGCTCACAAGGATGGGGAGGTTGAAGACAGTACAAGAAGCCATCGAGCTTGAGCGGGACTCGAACCCTAGTTCTGGAAATCACCAGGTAGAGAATGTCTAGTAGGCCATCACAACCTCATATGATTCCATTACAAGTCATCAGCAGCCATTGCCTGGCCCTCCTTGGTCCTAGCTTAGGTGGAGAGGGGTCTTGGGCGCTCAACATATGCAATATGATTAGTCTCTTGGGCATTGTCCTGCTTGAAAGGGCAATGTCATTGCCCCTTGCCTCTGCCATTCATGAGCGGCCTTTAAACCTTTAAACACCTTAACATATTTAACACAACCTCAAGATGTCGACAAATAAGTTATCTTTATTTCTCAGGTTACTCTTGTGGAAGTAGTTGGCCGCATTGCTTTGAGAATAGCTATGATAAGAGGTGTCAGAAACGTGTATTTCCTATTGGGAAGATCACTGATTCTGCATTTATTTGTCTGGACTGGCATCGATATACGTTTGTGAATTGAAGCAATGTATGCAGGTGACTTGTTAAGTCTGCCGGCCATTATCTCACAGTGGTTAATTACAGCTTTTCATCTTTCCATTTTGAACCCTCTGTATAATTTCATTCTGTATGTAAGAACAATTTTGGTGGCTTTGCACTTTCAATATGAAGAATATTTACCATTCACATGTATGTATTTATTAATCTATCGATTTATCTATCTATGTAGTCTCAGATTTGCTTATATATGCATACATATGAGGGTATATATATATATATATATATATATATATATATATATATATATATATATATATATATATATATATATAGAGTATATATATACATATATACAGTATATATATATATATATATATATATATATACATATATATATATAAATATATATATATATATATATATATATATATATATATACATATATATATATATATATATATATATATATATATATATATATATATATATATACATAAGCATATATATCAATAGATGTAAGAAAATATGAGAGAGAGAGAGAGAGAGAGAGAGAGAGAGAGAGAGAGAGAGAGAGAGAGAGAGAGAGTATTTAATCATAAACACTTACAGAAACGAAAGTCCTGTAATTGAGAGTGTACCAACCGCACATGTCCACTTCCCTCAGGGATTCGAGGTCCTTCAGTAATCGGGAAATCTGTTTGAAAAAAAATATCTATTTTTGATTTTGACAGGTTTTGGTTTTGAACAAAAGGTTCAAGAATTTATTTTTTAATAATTACTTCAATAAACTGTATGACATTGATTTCAGATAAAATTGATTAAACAAAGAAAAATGGTTATTACTATTAATGTTAACCCTTTGAGAGACATTGAACTTTTTCTATGTCCGATTTTTCTACTTCCTTCAAAAACATTGGTCGTTCATGTCAAGTAATTACCAGATTTTCTCTTTCTATCATAGAAAGAGAAAAATCTGGTAATTTGTGCATATGAAAGTTTACCAAATATGTGACATTATATGTCAATGGAAAAGATATTTATTCAGCAATAAGATAGAACGTGTTGTCAATTCCTATTTTTCACAGTTTTTGTGCTAAATTTACTCAAGTGAAAGCCTGGGGCTGGAAGGCCAAATCTTTGGTTGCGGGGTTGGTGCGCATAGGGTTGAGCTCAACGTGAAGAGTCAACTTTGGCTGCATTATATTTTTTACGGGATTTCAAATTACAAAATGAATAGGAGGTTTTGAACATCACATATTGAGATCCATTAGCAAGGTCTTTCATTGTAGACATGGCAAAATTAATTCATTAGGCAAAGCTTAACAATGGGTGGCCTCCTTTCCAGTAAAGTCAAATGTGAAGTTCTTATTGGATTAGATTTGTTTCTTTATCTTATTAAGATTCGTCACTGCAAGCCTTGTGTGTAAGACAGGATAAACAAGTGTAAATTTCCCTCGTGAAGGAAATCACATAATCAGTTATGAATAACTTTAAAATTGACGCCTCTCAACGTGTTGATGTTTTTCTGAACAACTTTCAACGATGATAGCTTGTGACAACCTGAAAAATTGTGTCTCATTTATATATTTTTTTTTTTTCAGTTTCACTAAGCATGTCTCATAGTTCTGGTAAATCTTGAATTGAGCAATACATTGTTATAGTAAACCTTTCCCATCTTCGTTTTCGATGGTAGTTTCCGCGCTGTGTTTCCCAAGACTGCATTGGCTAGGCTGAGTCAGCTGAAAGATTATTTCTGTTAATCCTGATTTCAACCATTCCATAAGTCCCATCCACAAACCAACGTCTCCAATTAAGGTTTCCAAGACTGACAGTTTATCAGGACACTTCTCCCACGGATGGAACTCTGACAGTTGGTATCTGGAGATCCTGACAATCTGATCGAACGTATAAAGAAGCCTCTCCACTCACCTGTTCCTTGATGACGTCGTGTTGGGTATCAACACTCTTGGCCTTCAGAAGGGCAGCAGTTTTGTCCACCTGATAATGAAGATTTTGATAACAGTAGCAAGGATAATATTAGTAATATTAATTATAGTAATGATACTTGAAATAGCATTTAGAAATTATATATTTTTTAAATTCATGTTTTGTAAACAAGAATGGAATGGTCGATAATTTATTCAAGTCCCATTTTTCAATGTTGAAAGAATAATTTTTGAGAATTGCGATACATTACTATAAGTTTCATATATTTGAATTTTTCATGGATAAATTTATAAGCATGAAATTGTTCACCGGATATTTTCAAAGCCCAGCTATTAACAACTGACATTCTTTAGTTTTCCTTTCATTTGTGCAATTATTGATCTCGTCTCTACTCGTTTAAATTAACTGATTATTGTTTTTTATATATTTTTAGTAATTATGATAAGTTTACTTTCCTACATAATGTCATACCCTGCATTCCATTCCCACAGCATCAAACACAAAATAGTCAAAACTGTTTCATCTATTCTAGTTTATTTTTCAATTACCTGTACTTCTCTCCCCGCCAAACCTGATAGTACACAAAATAGGAAAGGAACCATTCTTGATTCTTTCACATCTTGTTTAAATGAACTCTTAAACAGATGTAAAAATCATCATAATTTCGGCTCTAAAATACAAGCA
>NC_090730.1:113239835-113252335 GCF_036898095.1 Palaemon carinicauda | reverse complement strand
AATCAAAGGATTTTTGTACAGGGTTGGAAATTGTGAGATCATCACAGGCTCCGAGGCCTCTGCGAAAGACAAACTACAAGCTATGGATCAGATGGTTACTTTCAGCTTAACTACTTAGATGTTTGGCTAAAAGAAGTTTGAAAGCTTTAGATATGCGAGTTTTGGTGGTAAACAGATTTGCTCGATGGAGTAACATTACCAGGTCTTCAACAAGTTCAAAAAGAACCGCTTCTTACTAACTTTCGAAAAATAATAGACAACTTAAAGCTAAGACATCAACGGTTTTCATAAAGAAACAAAGAAAAAATACCCTATGGATCTAAACCTTCATAAGCATCAAGGTCCATCATAAGCGTTTTAATTTCACGGGACAGAAAAGTGAAACTAGTTAGTTTAGCCTCAGTGAAGGACAGAGCCATCTGATTTAAGTAAAACACAAACTATTAAGTCTACACCAAGGAGTATAGAATTGAAAGTAGCCCACCATTTATACTCCTGGATTTTACCCGAAAGAGTTTTCTTTTTTTATCAAATTGTATTCCTATTTAGTTGAAGTTTAAGCCTTCCAAACAAAAGCTCTTAGCTGAGTATAGTTATTCCATGTCACATCTCATATGTTACCTTTCCAAAAAGATAAACCTCTTTTTTTTAGATAAGCATGTCTACAATCATCACTGAACCAGGATTTGCCCTTCACTTGGTATTTTAACACATGAGACAGGATACGTATATCGATTATGGTGAAAAGATTTCCCTTCAGCAGAACAACATGCGCAGCCCCTTCATACAATTATGGCCAATTCAAATGCAAAAAGATCGCTTGAAATGTCATTCTTTATATCTTGATTAAACAGAATAGAATGAATTTCAAGAATGAAGAGGCCTACTGAGGAATATACCACATTGACACAATTGGCGATTATAATCAGTTTTAGAGATTCAATCAAGAACACAATTGTGGATTTCTAATTTTAAATATTTGAATCACGTACACATGATTACTGATGTAACCTTTGGTATGTTTATAGGAATTAAAAAAAAAAAATATTATCATACCGAAGTTTATGGTATGTTTCAAAAATGTTCTTCAGCAGTTAGATTGTTCGTTAGATTTCACAGAAACTGAATCCTTTAAATCATGGAAACAGATATTAAACTTGTGTAAATGCAAAGGGCAGACATCATGCAGTAAAATATCGACAAATATTTTGAAATATTTATTACATAAAGAGTTCAACAACATTTAGTCCACCTCAGAGGTGAAAAAGAATAAATATATTTACAAATTCATTAAATTTATCTATGATTATATTCTTTCTTGGACATAGTACGAAGTCGAAATCCTGAACGCATCCGTTCATGAGGATGTCTTAGTTTGGTTTTGGCCGGATCCGGTTAAGTCGTCAACAGTCATCCCTCCGACTTGAACAAGGATCACCAGATAAGTCGCCACTAAACTCAGGCACTGTAATTAGAGAAATTAGTATTAATCATAAGATGCTTCCTTGAATAAAGGGAATGTTAACTATCTTTAACTAGTGCACGCAGCCCGTCAAATATAACGGGTAATAGAAAGATATTCACACACGTACTAACATCCACGCCGTTTGACCATAGTATGACTACTTTTTCTTCCCCTACCCGGGGGACGTAGACAGTTTAGCGTAACTGGACACACACACACACACACACATATATATATATATATATATATATATATATATATATATATATATATATACATATACATATGCATATATAATTTATATATATATATATATATATATATATATATATATATATATATATATATATATATATATATATATAATGTCCCAAGCTAATCTATACACTCTTTGACTTTAAATAGCTAATAAACTTTTTTTCTATTTCAGATTTGATTTTGGAGTAAGAATGGCAGATACTGGGCTTACGTTCGAGCAAAAGAAATTTGCTCTAAAAACATTCTGGAAATGTGAAAATAAAGCTGAAGTGCAAAGACGATTTACGAGTGAGTTCCACAGAGATGCCCCAACAAGCGTCACCATTTCACGAATCGTAGATAACTTTGAGAATCATAGGACCATCCAGTGCATGAGAAAAGGACATTCAGGACGAAAAACAACATCGACAAGCCCAACTAAAGAGCAATATGTTACTGCTAATGTTCAAAATTCCCAACGAAAATCTGTTCGTCAACTGTCATGTGAAATGGGTATCCCAAAATCAAGCGTCCATCGCATTTTGAAGCGTTCGCAGCAGAAAACCTAAAACAATTGACGAACTTAGAGAGGCAATTGAAGAAGAATGTGCTCAGATACTAAGAGAAATGCTACTAACAGTTTGTAGTTCCATATTTTCACGAAGCGAAAAATGCATTGAGCAGAACGACAACCAGTTTGAACACTTTATGTGAGCTGATCTTTTTTTAACATGCTCAAATTGCCCCATGTATCCTTGCTTTTTCACTGTGAACTCTCAGAATCTTTAAATGTGCATTTTTTTCTCTCCTGTGAATCTGTTTTCCACGTTAATATCAATAAATTTAACAAGTTGTAACAATCCAAAGAGTGTATACAATACTTTGGGACACCATATATATATTCATGTTGAAATTGCAATACCAGTTCTTACATCATGCCGTTTAAAAATACAAGCTTTATTGTTATAGTCAATTCATTTTAGTGAGGTAGATTTGCACCGACTCGCAGGGGTGTCCTTTTAGCTCGGAAAAGTGTCCTGATCGCTGATTGGTTGGACAAAATAATTCCAACCAATCAGAGAGCAGGAAACTTTTCCGCCGCGAGTCAGTGCAAATGCGCCTCATTAAAAAAATGAGTATAGTTATTGTTATGAGATGGCCAATCTACTTAGATCTGTTTTTTTGAAACTCGAAATGGAAAGAAACTTAAAATACTTACCGATACAAATGTTCTGAAGTCGAGTTTATACCATCCACACATCTCCAGCTCTTTCAGAGGGCCTATAGCCATTAGAAGCCGATATACCTATAAATTCAAAATAAGGACTAAGTTAGGTTATTATGAAATTTTGAAAGGTAGGTTTTCCCTTCTTCTAAATAGAGGGAGTTTTTCTTTGAATAGTGGTTGTATTTTCCAAGATGTAGTTTGTTGCATTTTTATGACTGTTTTTTTAAGCTCTAAAGATGGAGGAAATATTTCTTTTCCAAGAAGGACACTGTTGTGTTTTACTTTTCCAAGATGAAGACTATTCTTAAGATAGGTCTTTGTATCTAACCTGGCCCTCGCCGTGCTCTAACCTCATTTCACAAATATAGGTTCTATTTTTGGATAGAGTTTTTGTATTTTTAGATAGATACTTTTTAATTCTAAGCATATATTTTTGTATTTTTAGATATTTAGAACAACCATTGAATATTGAAATGAGAGAGAGGACCTGGGAAAAGCACAAAGAAGGTTTGGGCTAGTGATAGAGATACGGAACTCAGAAGTGAAATGGGCGTTGAGTTAAATGAAAAATATTAAAGCATTGGGTCTATCAGTTTCAAATTGAAATGGTCACGATACTAGCTACAGGGGGAAGAATGGACGCTGCTGTTATTAAGAGTAATATTGGAAGAGGAAATTATGCCTAAAGACTAAGAGGAGAGTATAACAGAGCGTGGTTTGAAAGTTTTTGAGAGAGTATCAGATGAGAGATTGTAAAGATTGGAAAACAGCAGTATGGATTCATGAAGAGGAGAGGAACTGTGGATGCCATATTTATAGTAAAGGCAGCTAAAGAAAAAGAGGCTAGAGGGAAACCAGATGATCGTCTGTGTTTTTGTAGATCTAGAAAAGGCTTATTATAGTATACCAAGAGAAATTATGTTTTGGTGCTTGAGTAACAGTAGTTGAGGAAACCGAAACCTTTGAAGTTAGTGTAGGATTACACCAGGAGTCATTATTAAGTTAGTTTTTATTTGTGCTAGTCATGGATGTGTTAAATGAAGTTGTGGGAGTTTTTATATGCATACAATTTGGTGAATACCGCTGAAAAGGAGGAAGACTTACAGCGAAGGATTGTAGAGTGGCAGGAGACTTTGGAGAGGGATGGCTTTAGGGTAAATGTTAATAAGACTATGGTGAGTAGTAAGGAAGGTCAGAAGAGGATAGACATACATGGAAGTAGAGGCTCGTTTATAAAACAAGTAGAACAATTTAGGCACTTGGGAAGGAGGATGTGAGCTGAAGTTTAGAAGACGATAAAAACAGCATGTGGAAAGTGGATGGAGGCAGTGCAAGTGGAAGTTAAAAGTCAAGATATATCACAGTAATAAAACCTCTGTTAATGTATGGAATTGGAAACGTGGCCTCTAAGAAAAAAGTGGGAAGTAAGGCTTGAGAGAACAGAGATAAAAATTTTGAAGTGGATTATGGGAATATCACTGCTTGAAAGATTGGAAAATTATAAATTAGGTAGAATGGTAGGCGTCAATGAGTGCCAGAAGTTACCTAATTTTTTTTAGAAAAGACATGATTTCTTACAGGGAAATGGCGGAGGAAACTGATGCGTGTATGGTACCAAGGTGGATAAGGAATTAGCCACTTTACCTGCTCTTTGATGTCTCGATCAAGTGACTGGCTGCTGAGAACTGTGAGGATTCCAGCGGCCTTTCCAATCTAGAAAAAACAATGATTCGCTTTTTGTAAACAGCTCTTTTACAGATAGCATTTTCTGTTTTTTTCTAGAATATTATCTTTTAAATACTTCCTTCTTTTTAAAAGTGTTAATCCTTTGGTGCATAAGAAAGGCTTTCTAGCTAAAGTGATGAATATCACGATGAAAGTATATTTTTATATGGCCTGATTGAAGAAAAAAAAAATTCTTTAAGCGTCAGGTAGTTAAAATCAATAAGTAGTCTTCAAATACATGCATTCTCCAATATCCTTCTAGTGGCATCTCTAGGGTCAAAAATTCCTTACCGTTTTTGTGAAATTATCTCCTGTTTCACAGATGTGGCCAAGCGCAGTTATGGAGGTGATGAATAGCACTACGCTAAAACCAGACAGCCATATTTTATGGAATATTGCATAACCACAAGAAATCAACATAAGCGTTGACGTCATTATGCTTATTGTGATGATCTCTAAGAAATAGCGGGCCAGTTTGTCTCTGCATTCTGTTGTCTGTAAAAGTTTAGTCTGGATTTACCTCCCTTAAATCTTACATTAAAAGTTTTAAATGTTTTATTATCTTCACGTGCATAATTACAATGATGTTGAAATTTACTTTATAGCGGAATTTTTCTAAAGTGGAAAAGCAGATGCAAGAAGAGATTATAGAAGCTGAAAAATAAAAGGGAGGAGACTGTAAGAGAACCGTTCACACAGTGTTTTGGCAAACTTTCTTTTTCACAGTTATATCAATATCCACTTAATACTGAGCCTCTGAAGATGCTGGAAGATTATGTTTTTATCTATTGCAGAATTCCTGATAAAAGCTTAATTTTTAAGGAGCTTTAAATTCGAAACAACCAATTCTTACCTCGATTGTTATTTGTTCAAGCTTGTAGAGCATTGTCATCTGTGGACATTTGTCGCAGATCCTCTTTCCTGTAATCTGTGCCTCAGTCAGTAGGATTGGAGGAGGGTCAGAAGAATTCCTTGGTGAAGGAGAATGACCAGCCAACATTATTCTGTTGCAAGGAGACACTGGTGCTGCTGTTGCAGAGGTTGTAGCCTCTTTCACAGATTGCAGGTAAGACAGAGACGTTATTCTGCAGATTGCTTTGAATATTACCAGGTAAATTAAGCTACGTGTCATTGACAGCAAAGATACTGCGGCTCCATAGATAACCCCTGGCGTGTCAAGTATGTATGTATATTTAATTTTGAAAAATGTTATCAGGATGACTGTAGTGACGTTGAAAACCACCAAACCGAGAATCGTGACACGGCTCATAACCTTGTCGTCTTTTGGGGTGTTTCTAAGGATAAGATGGTGGTGACGTAGAATGGAGGCCAGATCTCGACTCTTTAGAAGGGTGAGCCAGGGCATCGCCACAACTATGTAGGCAGTCTGAATAAGGGAAGTCAGTATGACAGCCATGGTCCCGACATTTACGTTTTCCAGTCTTGAGAGAAAGAGGTTTATGTAATACGGTACATTTATTGCTAATACGTTAAGGAAAGTTGACCATAAGATTAATTTGACAGATAGCGAAAAAGAGTATGGAGACAGGTTATTTTCATCCACGGAGTATGGGAACATCCCTATCACTTGCAGAAGCAAGATTAATTGTCGCGTTTGTGAAGTTTTACTTCCTTTCACCATTGTGGCTTTAGGAGATGTGTGCAGTTGTCCCTCCTTCCACAGAGCGTGCAAATAGACTGGTATGATGGGCTTCTCCCTCCTTTCGTTCCTAAGAATTAGACATGGAACCATTTGAATCATACAAATTATCAGGAGGCACTTTTAACACGTCATCATGTAAACAAATGGGAACGATCATTACTCCATGATTGCCATGAAATTGACATAGTCAATTGAATTTCGGAATAAATGGCATTCATGCTGAGACCCCTTGCTGATTGTGACAGATTATTTATGATTGTTCATTGCTTGATTAATTTGATATTCCTATCGGTTAGAAGGTCGTAATTATAGCTTGTTCTCTCTCAATAGATATATTGAGTGGACTATTGAATGTCGATATTAGATGGTGTTTATGTTGAGGCCCGTTGCTGATTGTGATGTTTGGATTATGACTGACCGTGGCTTGACTGACTTGATATTAAGCATTGAGGATACAGCAGATATTGATCTAGGGTGGAAAGGTTTCGTCTCGGATTGCAATATTACGACATTGACCCTTTAACAAAATTGTTTATTATTATCAACTAAGTCTCTCTCTCTCTCTCTCTCTCTCTCTCTCTCTCTCTCTCTCTCTCTCTCTCTCTCTCTCTCTCTTTTACGAACACTTTCCTTCCATTAATGATACCATGAAAAATGATCATGGGAAAAGACGCAGTAATCATATTAATCGTGTATACTTATGTGAGATTATGCTTAAAACTTTCGTATGTTTACAGATTTATGGCCTATAATTACTTACCTTCTGTTTGTGGAAATGAGAAGTTATATCTTTCGTCAAGAATGTCGTAATTATAGCTTCGTCCCCCTTCTCTCTCTCTCTCTCTCTCTCTCTCTCTCTCTCTCTCTCTCTCTCTCTCTCTCTCTCTCCCCTCTCTCTCTCTCTCTCTTTGTATATAAATAAATATATATATATATAAATATATATCTGTATAAATATATATATATATATATATATATATATATATATATATATATATATATATATATATATATATATATATCTGCCATAATTAGTCCACTGCATGAAGAAGTCCTCAGATATGTCCTTCAACTCTTGTCTGCTTATGATCTTTCTATGCTAGTCTATATCAGAAAATTTTTCAGCTCGTCAATCCACCGTCTTCTCTTCCTTCCTCTGCTTCTATTGTAATCTCTAAGGACACATTCTGTTAATCTCAATGTCCATCTATTATCTGACATTCTCATTATATGTCCTGCCTATGATCATTTCTTTTCCTTACATGTTGTTAGAAAACCATCTACTTTATTTTGCTCCTGTATCCATGTTGCCCGTTTTCTGTCTCCTAGTGTTAATCCCTTCAATATTCTTTCCATAGCTCATTGAATTGTAGCTAACTTATGTTCTAAGGCCTTGGTAAGCCTCCAAGTTTCTGATTAAAGTTAAAACTGGTAGAACCATCTGATTAAATAGAGAAAGGGGCATTTAAGTTTTCATAATTTCATTTTGTTCACCAAAAGCTCTCTATCTCATACCTATCCTTCGGTCTCATGTCCTAGGCAAACCGTTACTGGCAGTCCTAAGTACGTATAATCATTAACAATCTCTAGAGGTTCGTCCATAACCCTTATTTGTTGTCTCAGCATTTTCATTGAGCATTTTCTTAGTTTTACTCATATTCCTTTTCAGTCCTGCATTTCTGTTTTCTCTATTCAAATCTTCTATCATCTGTTGCAGTTCCAACTGTCACTCACTTGATAAAACTATGTCATCTGCATAAACATTAATTCCTGCATTTTTCCAAATCTAGATTCTTAAAGAAAACTTATATGTATGCCGTGTATGGATATCTTCAAGCGTTCTAACATTAGATTCTATGCCTTGTCTTTAAAGAGCTTTCAATACTGCTAAGTTTTGACGGAAACAAAAGCTTTCTCATAGTCTATAGAGGCCATTTATGGTGGTTTGTCATACTCTGATGATTTTCTATTAGCTGGTTAATAACATGGCTATGGTGAGATGTTGAATACCAGCTTCTAAAGCCTGTCTGCTCTCTTGGTTGATTAAAGTCTTGCTCTCTTTCTATTTGGCCTAATTTTGACATTGTAAATATTTTATATACCACTGAGAGTAAACCTATTAGGCAATAATTTTTTCAGGTCTTTTGTCTCTCCCTTTTTGTGAATTAGTATAATGATAAAATTTTTCCAAGCTGTGGGTATAGAGCATTCTTGCAGACATTTTATGATGATGATAATGTAGATTGACCCGCAACAACCTCCTTGGTGAAGATAATAAATAAACGCATGTAGAAACAACCTCCTTGCCAAAGGTAATAAATAAACACATATAAAATCAATCTCCTAGGCGAAGGTGATAAATAAATGCAATTAAAAACATCATGGGCGAAGGTAATAAATAACGCGGGTAAAAACAGCCTCCTTGTTGAATGTAATAAATAAACGCATGAAAAAAACCACCTTCTCGGCGAAGGTAATGAATAAACGCAGGTAAAAACAACGTTCGAGGCCACGGTAGTAAATAAACGTAGGTAAAAAAAAAACTCATAGGTGAAGGTAAAAAGGTAAACAGCACCCTTGGCAAAGGTTATAAATGAACCCAGGTAAAAATAACCTCCATGGCGAAGGTAATAGATAAACGCAATTAAAAACAACCATTGCAAATGTAATAGATAAACGTAGGTAAAAACAGTCTTTTTGGCGAAGGTAATAGATAAACGCAGATAAAAACCTTGGCGAAGGTAATAGATAAATGCAAGTAAAAGCAATCTCCTTGGCGAAGGTAATAGGCAAACGAGGGTAAAAACAACCTCCTTGGTAAAGGTAATAAATAAATGCAGGTAAAAACAACCTCCTTGGAGAAGGTAATAGATAAAGGCAAGTAAAAACAACCTTGGCGAAGGTGATAAGCAAATGAAAGTAAAATCAACGTCCTTGGTCAAGGTGATAAATAAACGCAATTAAAAACATCCTTGGCGAAGGTAATAAGTAAACGAAGGAAAAAATAACCTTGGCGAAGGTAATAAATAAACACTGGTAAAAGCACCCTCTTTGATGAAGGTAATAAAAAAAAAAAAAAAAACTTGGGTAAAAATAACCTCTTTGCCGAAGGTAATAAATGAACGCAGGTAAAAACAATATTTTTGGTGAAGGTAATAAACAACACAGGTAAAGACTACCTTGGCGAAGGTAATAAATAAACGCATGTAAAAATAAACTCCTTGGCGAAGGTAATAAATAAACGCAGGTAAAAACCACCTTGGCGAAGCTGATAAATAAACGCAGTTAACAACAGCCTCCTTAGCGAAGGTAATGAGTAAATGAATGTTCAATTTCTTAAACGGAAACAGAGTTTCTTTTCAAGGTTTGTATGATGCCGTATCTATTTAAAATTGTTAATGTGCGTCACAATTTGTTCTTGTTATTTCTCATGTATAGTTTCTTCGTTACTTCTGCATTCCTTTTCGCACTGGGCTGCTTTCCCCGTTGGAGCACTTAGGTTTATAGCATCCTGCTTTCCCATCCAGGGTTCGTGTAGCTACTGTGAACTATTTATTCTACAGGATAAAATAAGAAGAAACACAAAATTGCAACGTGCACAACAGAATATTTATCCTAAAAAATAGACTTCTTTTAAGACATTCATTATGCAAACTTCCTTAAATGCATAATTTGCTGAGCTGGCATATGTAATCTATACTTTAAATAATATGCTTGAAATAATCCACACTCACTTGTAAAACACTTTGTAGAAACGCTGAGAGAAACTGTATTAATAAAACACTGAGAGCCAAATTGGTTAGTTCATATACTCAGTCACATGATACCAGCGCATTCTAGTCACTCTACCGTTCACTCGATCATATATTACCGTTCTAGAATTCTGATAAAACATGTAGTTTTATTCTTACTGCCATTATGATTGTTTGTGACTGTATTCTGATAATTTCCATCTATATATCATTAATCCTAATAAAAGATAAAAGAAATAACAAATTAGCACTAATGCTAGTCATTGATTCATGCATTCAAAGTACTACGCAAATTAAATACGTTACATAACTTCCTCTGCGATGATTGACACTACCCAGTATATGGATATCGTCCTATTTCTCATTTACATTATGACGTATCTTCCCAAATGTTGCATTATGATAGGCATCTTGGATAGTAATAATAATAAGATGTTTCCATTCCTCATGAATACACGTCAAATCTTCTTATCATAGTTTCTATCCCCTATAACTCTACAACAACTATACAAAAGCAAATAGAATTGCATTCGCTCTAAGAAAGATTCAATCTGATATTCTTCGTGTGTTTTCTATTTTCCAGAAATTTTTTTCAATTTTCTTGGGAATTTAGTTTTGTACTTTTATGTTCTTTTATCTTATTCTTACTTAAAATGTTTAATACAAAAGGTAATTCCCCTCGTATATTGGGTTCATCTTTTCACTTAGTGTGTTCTTCAATCTATTGCTTACTGTTACATGTTTTGATTCAATAACATTCTCTTTGGTAGGAGCTGTGCTTATACATAATCAAACATATTTTCACAGTGAATAATTAAATGACGTAAAATCAACTGGGATTTCGAAATGATTGTGCCATCAGTGGTATTAGTTTAATAGTAAAATCTATATCCATTAAGTCAGTGTAAGTTAATATTTTGCAATGCCAATTTTCTTATAGAAAACAGAATTTTCACTCTTATATAACAACTGCAGGTTTCCTACTGTAAAATCTCCATTTGCCGTAATTTAAACTTATTTACGGGGTTTAGGTAGATTTTATTGACCACAACGTTACAATGTTTTCATAATGTTTACGAAAGAGTCGACAAGTTCAGTCCAAATTTATCAAGAAAAAAAAAAAGAAACTATCGGAAATTTTGGCCGCAAAAGGATACATCCACAGCAAATAGCAACAAATTACTAAAACAAAACACTTTAAAATTTCAGGAATTTAATTGGGTCATTTAAACCATTTCATTTGTTCATGTCAGATTCATCAGGATAAAATCCTTACTCCAAAGGAACATGATTAATAACATTTACAAACAAATGAATTCTTTTTATTACCTTTCTTTCTTCAGAATAAATAACTAATCTGAAATACATGAAGCTCAGTTCAGTAATGGCCAAATTTCATTTTCCAGTAATTTCAGTATATTTACCATAAAAGTTTGCCATACCCAAATCTCACCCCATTTTTTACTTTATTTAGGTTTATTTCTTATTTCATTAGTTCCAGCATATTGTTTTTCCCCGATGAAAGATTTTAAAACAAGATGATATCAATTTTGAACAAAGTCTAATTCGGGTAGGTCGCTTCAAATGTAGTGTGAGCAAAAGGAAATCTAAAACATTAAACGAACATCTTTCTAAAGGTTCAAAAAGTTCAAAAGAGTCTGTAATTCTGCTTGTAGGGCTTTTCATATGAATGATTACCCCCTTCTGAGTTAAGTGGTTGGGTTGCAGGAAGCCGAAGCCATGGAACTGGGCAGGCATTCGAACTCCTAAGAGAAGACTGAGTTTGCAGTTTGGTTGACCAGGTGGTCCTTATCATCACCGACCTTCATATCTCCGACTTGAACCAGAATCACTAAGTACGTTACGACCAAACTTAAGCACTGAAATAACATGAAAATATATTAAAATGATAACTTTGGTTGAGAATATTAGCACAAGGCTAAAAGTTAAAAGAATTAATTGAGCAAACTTGAACAATACAATTTTTTTTCGGATTTGTAGGGTAGGATCTATTAATGCGAATATGGCATTAAAAAGTCCTTCCTATATGGCATGAGTAGAAGATGGCTTTAAGGAACTCTCAACCCGTCATCACACACTATCCATTTATGTATTATTATCACCCAAATATAAACCTTTCATCTCTCTTTGGGATTTCCATAAGATGAGGGTTTTTGAACTTATGCACTTGCAAAGGTTTTCTTTCAATTTTATTTTTTATTTTTGTATCTATTAAACATTTCCTGTAAACAAGTTTCAAAATAGTCATCATTTGAGAATATTTCTTAATAACGAACTTCTCAACCACTTACACAAAGTCTAAGAAATTTAAAGAATACCTCATACCTCTAGGTATTCCATCACTATTTTCTGATCAACTTTCAACATTTGGAAAAGCACAACTAAGTCAAGAAATGTGTTTTCTTTATT
>NC_090730.1:113225675-113236835 GCF_036898095.1 Palaemon carinicauda | reverse complement strand
TCTTTACTTGCTTCCATTTCATCATGTAACAAAGAGTATCTATTTTGTATTGCTAAACGAAAATCATCTAATTTTTCTCTTGTTAAAGGAGTGTTTATTTTCTTTCGTAAAAACTAGTTTTTCTCTTTCTTTCCTTATATTTAAACAAATTCCACTTCTCACGATTCCATGGTCATTTTAACTCGTTTAACACTGTTACATCTTTAATCAATTTACTTTATCACTGAGCATAAAATGTAACTCAGTTTTTGTTGCTCCATTTGGGGTTCTCCATGTCCATTTTCGTAGTTCCCTTTTATAAAAAAAAAAGATGTTCATGATTTTTAGATTGTTTCTTTCAACAAATTCTACAAACATGTCTCCTCCGACATTCCTTGTGCCAACTCTAAATTTACCAACTGCTAATTCTCTTTCTTCTTTTGACATATCTTCACATTGAAATCCCCCAATATATATGTCAATGTAAAATTAGTCTTATATTTTTTTGTTCACAGATATCTCCAAATCTTCATGAAACGTTTCTATTTCTTCCACTGTATGGGATGTTGTTGGTGCTTACGTTTGAATTATCTTTAGTTTTATATATATATATATATATATATATATATATATATATATATATATATATATATATATATATATATATATATATTTATATATGTATATAATGGATTTTGAGTGAAGCGAAAAATCTATTTTTGGGTGAGATGGCCATGTCGTCCTGATGGAAGTTCCTATAAGTAGCTTCCTAAGGGATATATGTACTACAGTGATATTCCCAGAGAATTTTACCTTTAGGTCTCCAGAATTCTAACTCCTGGCGCGAATATCCTTAAATTTTCTCTAAAGGATATCGCATAATATCAGAGGACGTATTCTTGACACGCCATATAGCAATCTGCACCCCTAATAGCGTTTACGCTTCGAGGGGGAAAGTGGCAGAATAGAAGGTGAGCCGTATCAAAGTTACTCTAGTTCTCGTACTACTATTGAGTATCACAACAGCGCCATATCCAAGATGGCGGACATTACTTGTAGCATTGAGCATGGTGCTACAGATACAGTACTTCGGGAGGGATACTGTGAAGATCTTTTCTTTTAGAAAAGAAGGGTGGGTCCATCAGGTCGACATGGCCATCTCACCCAAAAATAGATTTTTCGCTTCGCTCAAAATCCGTTTTTTGGGCTCAAGCCATGTCGTCCAGATGGAAGCGTACTAGAGCATTAATGTATCTGTGGATTTTCATCAGTGCCTTAACCTTGGGACAACATTTCTATGGTCATTTGGACCAATTGAGACAAATGACGTTACCGTTATCCGTCAACATCACTAATCATAAACGATGCTAGTGCTTTCTGCCCCCTACAGGGAAGAGTAATTCTAGACAGCAGAAAAAGGGCCTCAAGGTTAGCATATATTGTATGAACAAACATAAGTATACACTGAATATACAAACAGTCTTATAGTTTGTATATATTGCCGAATCAATATCAGTGTCTCTTATATCCATTGTTTGCGAGCATACAATTATATGAAGAATACTTACTTCAGTAAGTCAAAGAACTCTGGCATTTTAAACATGCAATTGTCGGGCGAATTAGGACGCAATTACATTCTAATAGACATTTATTTCTAATAAATGACTAAATGAATTAACAAGTAAAACGAATGTAGCATGATAACGGAATTATACATGTAACATATACAGAAATTATATTTCTTTCTTGAAAGGAAAGAAATGACGAGTGCCACTCTCAGATTGAAGAAAAATTTATAATGAAATTTCTCTTCGTAATTTCTGTACCGGTTACCTTCTATCAACAATGTGTAATACGTACACACGGCACTAGTGCTATCTGTATAATTCCACACCTGGGATTTTGAACAGAGTTAGTGTCACCATGGTAACACTCATTCAGAGGAGGTCACACTAAAAGTGATGACTCCTTCTCCCTTTAATTGACAGTCCCAGTCAATTAGCTCATCGCAGAATTAGACGGCAGGTTTAAATACACTACCCGCCGCCACCACATAATGCTTCAGTTCATGGACCTGCTTAGCATAGTGTTTGTAGAACACTCTGGATGATTCCCATCCAGTATATGAGTGAAGACGTTCAAGGTCCCAATTGATTAACTGTTTATGACAGTAATTAGGGGGCAGGTTTTAATACGCTACCTGTCGCCACTACATAGTGCTTTAGTTCATGGACCTGCTTCGCATAGAAGTCCATATACTGAAAGAAGTTCAGTGATGAAGCAATTTCTCTCAGATCATGACCTGCGGAAGTACTGTCAGGATCTGCTCTACGAATAAAGTAGGTGAGCTTCGCCCTCAGTTGTTTTAGGGATAAGTTTGATTCAGAGGTTTCTCCTTTAAAGAGCTGTCCTCCCCTGAAGTCTGAAGTTCTACGAAGATAGACCTTTAGACACTCTACAGGACATAGAGAGACATCTTCCTTCAGAGGGCAGATTCTCCAGGGACCCCACATCTTAGTGGGTAGCTCATTCTTAGCAAGAAAGGTTGGATCAGGGTGGAGATTCAGTTCTCCCGCTTCTGTGAACTGAATGTGGCCCTCATCTCTAGATAGGGCCACTATTTCACTAACTCTAGCCCCAGGGGCTATAGCGAACAGAAAAATAACCTTTTGGGTTAGATCCTTAAGGGAACAATCTTCATTGTTCACAGATGAGGCATAATGTAGGACCTTGTCCAAAGACCAAGAGATGGGCTTTGGTGGTGCTGCATGCCTAAGCTTGCATATGCCTTCGGGATCTTATTAAAGATTTCATTCGCCAGATCCACTTGAAAAGCATATAGAAAAGGTCTAGTCAAGGCTGACTTGCACGTAGTTATCGTGTTGGCTGCCAGACCTTGATTATAAAGGTGGACAAAGAAGGACAGACAGAAGTTCATTGAAATTTCTTTCGGTCCTTTTGCTTTTACGAAAGCAACCCACTTTTTCCAAGAAGACTCATATTGTCTTCTAGTTGACTTAGACTTGTATTCTTCTAGGAATTCTATATTGCCTTCTGAGATCCCAAATCCTTTCCTAACCGCTAGGGCAAGAAAATCATGAAATGAAAGGTTCGGGTTCTCTGAGATAAATTGAAGGCAATTAACTTTTGAACCTTCCGAAATAGTCCTGGGTTCAGAACTAGGGCCAGACTCCGCCTCAGTCCCTTCACTAAAGAGGACAGATTGCTCTTGGGCTACTTGGGAGCCAACAGAACTACTCTTCCCTGGAAGGATCTCAGCATGTTGAGGACCTTTAGCAGGTGATTGGATGGGATGAACAGGAAATCCTGAGTCCATCCCTTCCATACCAGAGAAATGATGTCTGGTATCTCCACTAGAGGATCCTCGTATGGGGCCACATATAGAAGTAGTTTCTTGAAGATGCTCGTGATGAAGAGGTAGGTCGATCTTCAGCTCGGGGACTTGTTCCCATCTGGCAGAGAATAGGTCTGCGTCTGTGGACCATTCTAACTCTATCAGCTTGAGCCCAAGTAGAGCATCCACTGTCACATTGCGGATCGATTGTATATGAACTGCTGACAGGTGCCATCCCTTTAAGGAAGGGATGGTTAACGTCACCTGGACTGTATGAGACGTTCTCTAGCATTGTCGATTGGAACGTCTCATTATCGCTTTGGTGTCCCATATCAGCCGTAGGAAGTCTTATCTGCGTGGAGAGAGTTTCCCCACTCATGACAGGACCAACATGGTCTTGGGACTTTCGGGCTTTGACCTTTGTTAGGGAAGTGATTAAGGAAGGACCAATACTGGTCTTTTTAGATCTCTTCGGCCGTTTGATGGGTATCTTCTCCAGACTCTTAACGCATCTTTCAGCAGTGCTCTTAGCACTGGGTCTGTCTCTATTGCAAACTGGAGAGAGTTCAGACCTCCTCCCTGTTAGCATCTTGGAAATCTGACTGATTACCAGAGTCTCTTGACCGACCTTGCAATCTCCTTTTACATTCCCAAGGGAAAGGAGAGTTGGTGTGACCACAGGTTTCAATGGTTTTTTAGCCATTGAAACCTTTGAGCTGGAGAGAATCGAGACTTCTTGAAGCTTATCTTGCATCCGCGATGTTCTGGAACCGGATCATTACCTTGGATGTTCATAGACCAGCCACTTCGGGTGCTGCCCACCCTAGCCTCTCGTTCAGGTACATTGTTGCCTGAACCCTTTCTAGGCTTGGTTTTTGTGTGACTGTGTCTGCCAATCCTTTGAAGATATTTAGGACTGTGTCTAGTCCGACAAGTATCTTTCCTAGAATATACATTACCCTCTGTAACTTGAATCCTAGATAGGAGGGGAGGTGGTGATTGACTGGAAGTTGCCAATAGACAACTTTCAGGTCTGACAAGACTACGAACACCCCTTTTTGAAACAGGGTCCTTATGTTCAGAAGGATTAACATTCTGAACTCGCTGTTCTATTTGAACTTATTGAGTGGCGACAAGTCCAGAATGACTCTGAGTCTTCTTGAGTCCTTCTTATGAACACCAAACAGCCTTCCCTGGAATTCGATGGACTATAGTTTCCTTACCACCTGTATGCTCTAGAGCTCTCAGGTATACTCCTCCAGGAGGGTTTTGGATTATAGGAAGAGTTGAGGAAATGATGGTGGACACATTTCTACCTCCTATCTTAGTCCCATCTTGATTAGGCCTTGAACCCAAGGATCAAAGGTCCAGCGATGCTGAAGGAACCTCCCTCCTACCAGAAGCATCTTTATGCTTCGAATGATCCGTAGGTTTATATTTTCGACTACCTGCCTGTGGCACCGTGGTCACTGCAACTGTGGGATATTGTTGAACAGCCCGATGTATATTTGCAGACTTTTCCATCTTCCTTTTAGGTTGGGAACCCACAACCGTGGAAGACTTTTTCTTTGAAAGGAGGCCCCACTTTTGGAGAAGTCTTATGTTCTCCGTGGTGGCGTTCTTAATCACTTTTCTAACTACCTCGTCTGGGAAGAGGGCCTTACCCCAGATGTTGGAAGATATGAGCTTCCTTGTTTCATGTTTCACTGTTGCGGTAGCGCACACAAACTCCCTACATGCTCTCCTAGCCTTCATAAAGGCATAAAGGTCTTTTACTAAGGTAGCCATATGCATTTTGGCTAAGACCATGAGCATGCCTGGGGTACCTTGATGGGTTGAACACAACTCTATGTAGTTTTGTAGGGATAGGGAGGCTGCAAGTCTCTCCTTTGTCTCTTGTTCATTATACAAGAGAAACTCGGATAATTTAGGGAGATTTTCGTTAAACTGTCGACTGGCGACATCTGCATCTAGTCTTCCTACTGAAAAGGTTAAGTGGCCTTCCTTCCAGTCCTTCTCCTGTCTGGAAAAGCCTAGTGACAGAGGCTTGCATTCCACGAGTGCAGGACATGGTCTACCTGCCTCCACTGCCTTGGCAACAGATTTAAATGCCTTCCCATAAAGGGGAATGAAATTGAAGCAGGAACAAGAAAGAAAGGGTGCCTGTTACCTAGTGTGAATACCTTAGACACCGAGTAACCCGCCCTTTTCAGGCTACTTGACAGGATAGCCTGTGCCTTATCATGGTCGAGAATCATGACCTCCTTCGATTCCATTCCTTTTCTTGACATTGGTTCATACTTCAGTCGAATGAAACAATTAGGGAAAGCGTCAAAGTCTGGCCAAAACTGTATTTTGTCCAAAGGAACAGCACCCATCTTCTCCGAGATGTAGAGTTTGCCGTTTAAAATCGGCATCAGCTCCGCAAACCTCCAGAGATTGGTTTTGGAGCATGTCGGAAGTGTCGTTTGTATGACCCTTGAGGAGCGACAAGTGGAGCTTTACGAGGTTCTATCTTGCATTTCGCTTCCTGCTTATCATCTTGTTTGCAAAAGTTTTCTTTTAGATTTTTCACTTGGGCCCATAATTGGACCATTCCATCTAATAGAGGGGTAGAAGGTGAAGATGTCGATGTCAATGGCACTAGAGCCGGCATAGACGGAAACAATTCCGACACGACATTCTCCCTTTCTTCCCGTGGGCGCTTCCTGCCCTCCTTCCCAAAGGCTATCTGGCCGTCGGGAGATGTAAATCGGCCTAGGGCACCACTATTTCCTTACTTGCTTTCAGAAATAGTAGCTTACGCATCCTATCATTAGGTAGGTAAGGACCCGGAGAGATTTTCTGGAAACCTCTCACCCAGTTGCGTAATTTGTAACGAGCTGCATCCCTAGTCTCTATCGACTTGGGATTCTCGAAACCCTCGGACATTAAGGTCTGACATACATTGCAAACCTGCGGGTTCCAATAATGTAGGGATTCGGAAATAATATTGCAGGGGGCATGAAACCTGCATGTATCATGACCGTAAAAACACTTACTCTTGATCTTGCAGAAGACTGCAACACATCATCTGGTGTTCCTCCTGTAAAGAAAGATAAACAGAATGAGTATACGAATGATTATCTCACTGATAAGCAATATATAAAAGTCATCTTTTAACAAAATAGCTTAGGATAGTAAGCTATAAAGGGATAGTGAGAGACACATACTTGTGTATCCCCTGCAAGCAAATGCTGTTACCTCCCCTCAGTATTAATTATAAGGAGATTCCTCTATCAAGGGAACTCCAACTAAAAGGGTTCTTACCCCTAGAGGTAGAGAAGTGTATAAGTCACTGTGCCTTTTCATTCTTAACACTGTGGGGTAAGGATGACTGATTTCTTAATCAGAATATTGAAGAAATACTATTCTTTCAATATAGGAGTGGTACCAGCATAAGCTTGCACAAGGGTACCCAAGATATGTTAGAAATAACTACTATATAATCATACTATAGTTTTATATTTGCAGTATATACTATGTTGCAAATTACTGGCTACTGTATAATTATATATAATGTAGTTCAGCCAGTGTGCTGCCTTTGTGGCAAGCATCTGACGGCACGGTCCAGCTAGCATGACGCCAACTGGACTAGGAAAAACAAAAGACATATATTTGTGTATCCCACCCAACCTATTTGCTGTGGCCTCCCTTACAATATTAAATCATAGAGTTTCCTAATCAGGGAGACTCAAGGATAAGGGCTCTACCCTTTAAGGGTTAGGAGTGTAACACCCCAGCCCTTAAAATATTTAATATTGTAGGGTAATCTGAAAACTGATTTCTAATCAGAATATTGAAGAAATTATATTCTTTCAATATAGGATTGGGCTCAGCAAATACCTGGGTAGGGATACCCAAAATATATTGGAAATAACTACTAGTATAATATATACAGTAGTTTTTCTATCTGCAGTATATCCTATACTGCAAATATACTGACTACCTGTATAAATATATACCGTAGTTCAGCCGGCATGTTGCCGGCATAGCTAGTTCTTGCCGGCACATCCAGCATGCTAGCTAAAAGAGAGAGAGATAGTATGGAGTGAAGGCTACCTATTACTGTGTATGTATATAGTAATTAAGGATGTAAATTCTAATTTTACTGCCTTTCTCCAGAAAGAAGGTTCAAATGGAAGGGGAGAATGTAACATTCAGGCTTCCATTCAGCCACAGTACTATCGCCGGTAAGGTCCCGCCGATACACCGCCGGCAGGCTAGCCTCCGGCAGCACTAGTACAGTCGGCGTGCTGCCGGCTGAGTCAGCACCTATCTGTGCAGGCCTGGCCAGCGGTACTCCAACAATAGAACTTGTGGCTAGCAGTCCAAGGGAGAACTGAAGAACCTTGGTGACAGAAGGGACTTCTCACTCACAGCCATCATGGCTGCCGGCAGCCGCCAGCAGCCGTCATGGCTGCCGACAAATGACATGGCTACCAGCAGCATGCATCGCCGACGGCAGCCGTCATAGCCGCCGGAAGTTTGTAAGATATATGGTCACTGGCATTCAATATGGCCGCTGGTAGTTGTCATGCCTGCCTGCAGCTGGCATAGCCGCAGGCAGCCGGACAACGGCTGTAGAGAGGGAGTCTGGCCGGCTCCGGCAACCCACCGGCAACGGTAAGGTTGCAGGACGCTGGCTCAAGAAAGACAATGGCTCGGCCATCATAAAAGAACAGATGGGGAGGAAAAGGGTCCTATATGAGGTGTGGTAGGAGCCGGCAATGTTGCTGGACCTAAACACCTTGAAGAAACTCTGTTTCAGTATCGGCGCCATCCTAGGCGGCAGGAGAATCTTCTATTATCCAGCCTAGGGTGTGCCAATACAGTTAAGGGGACGGCAGCAGTGCCGCCTCCTCTCAACAAGGGAGGAACAGAGTTTCAGTGCATCGCCATCGTAGGCCTCAGAAGTATACTACTCTTCAGCCTATGGTCTGCGAGCATAGGACTAGTCTACTAGGCCACAGGGAGAAGGTGGTGGCATCATACAACCACTTCAGGTGTAGCCTAGGGAGGGCTAGCCTCCTATGCCAGCAGCCTAGCCGGCAGGGGAATGACTATTCACCCTGCCGGCCAACTGCCGACACAAGACTAAATACTCTGAGGTTCTGATTGAATCCCAAAACTTGCCATCTGCTGTTAAGGGACGAGACAGAAAACCCTAGGCTAGTCATGCCTGAATTAAAAATTCAAGGCCAACCCATTAGGGTTGTAGCCTAAGGCTATCCTCAGAGGGAAGAGAGATTACCCTAAAATCTCTATTAGAGACGAGCATCGGTTATATAATAATTCAAGGAGATATCAATCTCCAATTAATTGATAAACCAATACACGAGGGTAACCGGGGAAATGTCGAAAGAATATGTTGCCTAGGTTAGGTTACCTAGGCAAGGCGAGATCTCGGTTACCTATATCACCGAAACTCTGACATATACGATCGACACAGAAAAAGGAAAAATTATGCATATAAATATCTTTACAAGTATAAAATGCCTAAATAGCTTTCATAATCAAATTATTAATGCTATTTGAAACCGGGAATGTCGTTCTACTAACTAAATAACACATGCCCAACGAACGATAGCGCCCATGGCGTCTCCGATAACAGGCCTAGCTCCTAATCTTAATAAATTACTCTAATTTCACTGTGAGACGGGAACTAAAATACACATATTGTAAATATTCAATACTCAACTTTCCAGAGGCGAAAGAAGCTGGAGATTGCATAACAATAATCCTTGAAAATCGATCGAAAATGTCAGATCAACAGGGAACACCACCATGCAAATTCACTACAAAATTAGGAATGTCCGCCATCTTGGATATGGCGCTGTTGTGATACTCAATAGTAGTATGAGAACTAGGGTAACCTTGATATGGCTCCCCTTCTATTCTGCCACTTTCCCCCTCGAAGCATAAACGCTATCAGGGGTGCGGATTGCTATGTGGCGTATCAAGAATACGTCTGCGATATCCTTGAGAGAAAATTTAAGAATATTCGCGCCAGAAGTTAGAATTCTGGAGACCTAAAGGTAAAATTCTCTGGGAATATCACTGTAGTACATATATCCCTTAGGAAGCTACTTATAGTAACTTCCATCAGGACGACATGGCTTGAGCCCAAAAATATGTATATACATGAATATATATATATATATATATATATATATATATATATATATATATATATATATATATATACACATACATATATATATATATATATATATATATATATATATATATATATATATATATATGTATATACATACATATATATATATATATATATATATATATATATATATATATATATATATATATATATATATACATATAAATATATATACTCTTTATTACATAAGGGATATATGGGTTATCGTTTATGGTTTTCACAAGATTTTTAGACCTGTAATATACAGCACATTTTTTTTCCATCAGATAATTGGAGATATCATAATCTGGCTTTTGTTACAGCTATCGTTGATAAAAATCTTTTTCTCAAAATTGTTCTGGGTTTTACTCAATATATTCGCGTAGCACAAATGTTTCATTCCTGCTGTTCTAGTTCATAGTTTCTTACAAAGACCCTTCTCTAATTCAGTGTGAATTTTCTAGCATCACTTAGTTATGAGACTTCACCATTACGTAAATGTTCTCTATTTTTATTTCAGATAAGATCACAAATCTTTAGATATGAAACAAATTATAAGGATTTGCTTCTAATATAAGTCTGCTAAAAGTAATTTCCTATTGACATCTCTTCTTATGCTGAATTTTCAATGCTAGTTCTTACATCATGCTGTTTAAATCTGCAAGTCTTATTGTTAGTTATTGTTATGAGATAGCCATTCTACTTAGATCTGAATTTTTGAAACTTGAGATGAAAAGAGACTCAAAATACTTACAGATACAAATGTCCTGAAATCGAGTTTATACCATCCACACATCTCCATCTCTTTCAGTGGGCCTATAGCCATTAGAAGCCGATATACCTATAAATTTAAAATAGTGACTAAGTTAGGTTACTATGAAATTTTGAAAGGTGGGTTTTCCCTTTTTATAAATAGAGGGAGTTTTTCTTTGAATAGTGGTTGTATTTTCCAAGATGGAGTTTGTTGCATTTTTATGACTATTTTTTTAAGCTCTAAAGATGGAGGAAATATTTCTTTTTCAAGACGGACACTGTTGTGTTTTACTTTTCCAAGATGAAGACTGTATTCTTAAGATAGGTCTTTGTATCTAACCTGGCCCTTGCTGCGCTCTAACCTCATTCCACAAATATAAGTTCTAGTTTTGGATAGAGTTTTCGTATTTTTAGATAGAGACTTTTTAATTCTAAGCATATATTTTTGTATTTTTAGATATTTTAAACAACTATTGAATCTTGAAAATGAGAGAGAGGACCTGGGAAGAACACAAAGGGGGGAGGGTACAGTGATAGAGATACGGAACTCAAAAGGGAATTGGGCGTTGAGTGAAATGAAAAATGTTAAAGCATCGGGTCCATCAGAGCTTGAAATTGAAATGATCACGATGTTAGCTACAGGGGGAAGAATGGACTCTGCTGTTGTTAAGAGTAATATTGGAAGAGAAAATAATGCCTAAAGACTAGGAGGAGAGTGTAACAGAGCGTGGTTTGAAAGTTTTTTAGAGGGTATAAGATTAGAGGTTGTAAAGATTGGAAATCTGCAGTATGGATTCATGAGGAGGAGAGGAACTGTGGATGCTATATCTATAATAAAGGCAGCTACAGAAAAAGAGGCTAGAGGGAAACCAGA
>NC_090730.1:113198175-113215675 GCF_036898095.1 Palaemon carinicauda | reverse complement strand
AATGATGATGATAATAACACTAAGAGACAGAAAAGGAGCAACATGGATACGAGAGCAAACTAAAGTATAAGATATTCTGACATGTAAGAAAAATGATTGGACATGGGCAGGACATATAATGAGAATGTCAGACAATAGATGGACATTAAGAATTGTAGAATGTGTCCCTAGAGATTATAAAAGAAGCAGGGGAAGGAAGAGAAGACACTCTTATAAAATGGCATCCCTGTGGTCTTTGTTCTATAGTGGACCAGTCACGGCTGATGACACACAAATGTACACACACACACACACACACACATATATATATATATATATATATATATATATATATATATATATATATATATATATAATGTATATATATATATATATATATATATATATATATATATATATGAATATATATATATATATATACATATATATATATGTGTGTGTGTGTGTGTGTGTGTGTGTGTGAATATATAAACCATTGGTAGAAACATAACATATACACATAGTAATATCCATTGCCTTCGAAAAAAATCTAGAAAGAAATATTTCCATTGGAAAAATCATGTGAATATTACATCATTATTGATTATCTAAAATGAATTCTTCAGAAAAGTACTCGTGAAATGCGTTTTTCCGAGACGTATTTTCTGTTTCGAACGGCTCTGATATCGATTCGTACCGGAAATGGGTTTTTTTAAATCTCAAACCTGAAAAAAATAAGTCGAAGCATTCGGTTATTTCAAAGCGGTTTGCTGAAAACGTCAATTACCCTTCGCCCAAGTTTGATCGACGAGTGCGCTTCAAGTGTTACTTAATAATGAAAGTAATAAATTATAGAATCAATTATCTTTTCATCTTCCTATTCAGTCTCTTAACTTTTTCTTCAAATTGCAAATCCGAGCGTTGAACTACTTCAGAACGTTCAGACTCAAATCCATAAATCAAATTATGTAGTTTATTATTATTATCACTATTATTATTATTATCATCATTATCATTATTATTATTGTCATTATCATCATTATTATTATCATTAATATTATCATTATTATTATTATGATGATGATGATGATGATGAGTTACTAGGGTTTATTGAAACGAAAGAAGAGTTTTTCGCGAGTCCTAAACGGCTTCCGAAGAAAATCTTCACGGATCTCTGAAGGAATGGCCATAGACTTAGCATGGGGTTCTGAATGACCCAAGAACAGAATCTCTGAACGGCTTTGGAAGAAAACTTTCCCGGATTTCCAAATGCCTTCAGAAGAAACAGCCGTAGACTTAGCATGGAGTTCTGGATGACTCCAGAACAGAATCATCCTGGAGGAATTCTGAACGGCTCCGCCCCGAGCTTCAAATGACTTCTGAAGACCTGATCTTTTTTTTTTTTTTTTTTTCAAACTAAGCATACAACGCAGTGAACATTGTTAATGGCTATTTTGGAATAGGGAGCTGACTATGAGAATTGTGTATTACGCCTACAGGATCAACAGGAGGCTCTTCGGAACATCATCTACAGCTAGTTTTGGTGGTTGCTGCAGAAGTTGTCGAGCTTTGAAGAACATAATGTACGCGCCTTGAATGAGGAATGTTCTTCGAAGCTTTCCGGGAAAAAATGTAGACAAAGAAGAAGAAGAATAAGAATGTACGCGCCTTGAATAATTCTTTGCTTGGGCTTTTGCAACGATGTCCTATCATTGGAGACTATTGGAACTAAGGAAATATGGAGGGAGACAGAATGGTGAGCGACGTGTGGTTCTTCAACAGGATAGTCCCAAAATTCAACATTGAAGAAAAGACATATCTAGATCGTATTGGTAAATATATTGTGTTACTCGTCGTTTACTTTAGCGTGATGACGTAATGCGGAGAAAATTTATTGCATCCCTGTCTTTACCCATCGTCCTTATGGACAAAAACATGGATGCCATCGATTTCTCTGAGGAATCGGACGAACTGAGGACACACGGCACTAAAATCTCTCTTGAAATCTAGAAGGAAACTGACGAACTAGGAAAGAATACGATGAAATCTCGAAGGAAATTGACGAACTAAGGAAACTGGAAGATGAAAATCAAAGGAAACCGAAAAACTAAAGAACTTGAAAAATAGAACAGACAGAAGAGAAAAACAACGAAGAGCCTTTAAACGAAGGCGTAAAATAGCCTTTAATACAAGAGGTAAGCCACCTTGAAATAGAGGTAAAAAAAGCCCCTAATACGAGAAATAAGGCACCTCAAAATAGAGGTAAAATATCCTTTAATGCTAGAAATAAGGCACCTCAAAATAGAGGTTGAAAAACCTTAATGCTAGAAATAAGGCACAAAAATGGAGGTAAAAAAAAAAGGCCCTAAGGCTATAAATAAGGCACCTGAAAATAGAGGTAAAAGAGTCTCTAATGCTACAAGTAATGCACCTCAAAATCGAGGTCAAAAAGCCCTTAATGGTATATATAAGGCTCCTAAACATAGAGGTCAAAGAGCCTCTAATGCTATAAATAAGGCACCTAAAAATAGAGGTAAAAGAGCCTATAATGCTAGAAGTAATGCACCTCAAAAATGAGGTCAAAAAGCCCTTAATGCTATAAATAAGGCACCTAAAAAGACAGGTCAAAGAGCCTCTAATGCTACAAGTAATGACCTCAAAATCGAGGTCAATAAGCCCCTAATACTATATATAAGGCTCATAAACATAGAGGTTAAAGAGCCTCTAATGCTATAAGTAATGCACCTCAAAAATGAGGTCAAAAAGCCCTTAATGCTATAAATAAGGCACCTAAAAAGACAGGTCAAAGAGCCTCTAAGGATACAAGTAATGCACCTCAAAATCGAGGTCAAAAAGCCCCTAATACTATATATAAGGCTCCTAAACATAGAGGTCAAAGAGCCTCTAATGCTAGAAGTAATGCACCTCAAAAATGAGGTCAGAAAGCCCTTAATGCTATAAATAAGGCACCTAAAAATAGGAGTCAAAGAGCCTCTAATGCTAGAAGTAATGCACCTCAAAAATGAGGTCAGAAAGCCCTTAATGCTATAAATAAGGCACCTAAAAATAGAAGTTAAAGAGCCTCTAACGCTAGAAGTAATGCACCTCAAAAATTAGGTAAAAAAGCCCCTAATGCCATATATAAGGCTCCTAGAAATAGAGGTCCAAAAGCTCCTAATGCTATCAATATGGCACCTAAAAATAGAGGTCAAAGAGCCTCTAATGCTACAAGTAATGCACCTCAAAATCGAGGTAAAAAAGCCCCTAATGCTATATATAAGGCTCCTAGAAATAGAGGTCGAAAAGCTCCTAATGCTATAAATATGGCACCTAAAAATAGAGGTCAAAGAGCCTCTAATGCTACAAGTAATGCACCTCAAAATTGAGGTAAAAAAGCCCCTAATGCTATATATAAGGTTCCTAGAAATAGAGGTCGAAAAGCTCCTAATGCTATAAATATGGCACCTAAAAATAGAGGTCAAAGAGCCTCTAATGCTACAAGTAATGCACCTCAAACTCGAGGTAAAAAAGCCCCTAATGTTATATATAAGGCTCCTAGAAATAGAGGTCGAAAAGCTCCTAATGCTATAAATAAGGCACCTAAAAACAGAGGTCGAAGAGCCTTTAATGCTACAAGTAATGCACCTCAAAATCAAGGTCAAAAAGCTCCTAATGCTATATATAAGGCTCCTAGAAATATATGTAAAAAAGCTCCTAATGCTATAAATAAGGCTCCTAAAAATAGAGGTCAAAGAGCCTCTAATGCTACAAGTAATGCACCTCAAAAATGAGGCCAAAAGGCCCCTAATGCCATATATGAGGCTCCTAGAAATAGAGGTCGAAAACCTCCTAATGCTATAAATATGGCACCTAAAAATAGAGGTCAAAGAGCCTCTAATGCTACAAGTAATGAACCTCAAAATCGAGGTAAAAAAGCCCCTAATGCTATATATAAGGCTCCTAGAAATAGAGGTCGAAAACCTCCTAATGCTATAAATAAGGCACCTAAAAACAGAGGTCAAAGAGCCTCTAATGCTACAAGTAATGCACCTCAAAATCAAGGTCAAAAAGCTCCTAATGCTATATATAAGGCTCCTAGAAATATAGGTAAAAAAGCTCCTAATGCTATAAATAAGGCTCCTAAAAATAGAGGTCAAAGAGCCTCTAATGCTAGAAGTAATGCACCTCAAAAATGAGGTCAAAAAGCCCCTAATGCCATATATAAGGCTCCTAGAAATAGAGGTCGAAAAGCTCCTAATGCTATAAATATAGCACCTAAAAATAGAGGTCAAAGAGCTTCTAATGTTCAAGTAATGCACCTCAAAATCAAGGTAAAAAAAAAAAAAAAAGCCCCTAATGCTATAAATAAGGCTCCTAAAAATAGAAGTCAAAGAGTCTCTAATGCTTGAAGTAAAGCACCTCAAAATCGAGGTAAAAAAGCATCTAATGCTATAAATAAGGCACCTAAATATAGAGGTCAAAGAGCCTCTAATGCTAGAGGTAATGCACCTAAAAATCGAGGTCAAAAAGCCCCTAAGGCTATATATAAGGCTCCTAGAAATAGAGGTCAAAAAGCTCCTAATGCTATAAATAAGGCACCTAGAAATACAGGTAAAAGACCCTCTAATGCTACAAGTAATGCACCTCAAAATCGAGGTCAAAAAGCCCCTAATGCTATAAATAAGGCACCTAAAATAGAGGTCAAAGAGCCTCTAACGCTAGAAGTAATGCACCTCAAACTCGAGGTAAAAAAAATCCCCAAATGCTAGAGATAAGACACCTCAAAATAGAGGTACTGTAAAAGGTCAGCTAATGCTTGAGATAAGGCACCTCAAAATAGAGGTAAAAAAGACTAATGCTAGAGATAAGGCACCTTGAAATACAGGTAAATAAAACCTCTAATGCTAGAGATAAGGCACCTCAAAATAGAGGTCAAAGAACCTCAATTGCTAGGATTAAGGCACCTCAAAATAAGAGGTCAAAAAGCCCCAGATGCTAGAGGTAAGGAAACTTAAAATATGGGCCATAGAGGTGCTACACTTGAATAGAGCATATACTTCAGGTATTTTTTTATGAATGAAATGACCACGCTTTAGCCAGGTGAATGGCGAACTAAACAGTCACTATACCTGCTCCTCACCATGCAGGCTCCTGGTACTTAACACCCGTCAGTGAGTCCCGGACTTTTCATATACTGTATAGCCATCCATGTCTGGATTCCGGTAGATCGGACACAAATAGGGTTGTAACTTGGCAAGTAAAAAAAAAAAAAAATATATATATATATATATATATATATATATATATATATATATATATATATATATACATATATATATATATATATATATATATATATATACATACAGTATATATATATATATATATATATATATATATATATATATACATATATATACATATATATATATATATATATATATATATATATATATATATATATATATACATACATACATCTATCTATCTATCTATCTACCGGGGGAACACATTTAAGGTGTTGGACATCAGGACATGAAACGACAAATAAAAAAGTAATAATGCGAATACTCAATGCAAAGGAAATATTTCCTTTTGCCTTGGGAAGGGTGAAGCCAGCTAGACTCGTACCTTTGAGCATTAAGCAATCGTCACCAGGGAAGGGGGTTCGCTTAGAAGTGAACGATTTGCCCAGATAATTTGATTGATTGATTGGGAGTTTTTTGTCATCCTGACATCTAAGGTTATTGACACCGAACCAGATAATTTGTGTAAACAATGTGTTGATAGTTTAATCTTTTATACCCTACATCCTATATACCATATAATCACAATAATAATGCACCAATGAAATTTCATTGCATGTCATTTCACATATTTCATTTTAACCAATCTCTTCTGACACAATATAGATTATGTTAATTGATGTTGCATTTTAAATTTCCAACGTTAAACTAATATAATTAATATAGCAAATAATACTATTTTCACTAAGAGGGCCGGAGCTAAGTAGCCCGTGACAAAAGCTGACTCCAACCACACCGAGCTACGTGGCTCATGATCGAAATCAAAGGAAAACACTGAAATCAACGACTAAACCTTTAAACCTCATTACTTTCGAGATTTTGAACAAAGGCCACTTATTAATGATTGGAGACCCAATAGGTGTTATTTGAAACGATACATTATTAGCCCCTACATATAATACGTAGGCTACAGTGTGTATGTATGTGGAGAGAGAGAGAGAGAGAGAGAGAGAGAGAGAGAGAGAGAGAGAGAGAGAGAGAGAGAGAGAGAGAGAGCAATTGTATAAGAAAATGCGAACGAAGGGTATTTCCGTGTTATGAATATTAATATGAATAGTCAGTTCCAATATTATTCAAGAAAATTTTATATAGAAATAGGATAGGAAAATTCAAATAAAAAGTTATGATAAATATTTTGATGAATTAGTTTCGAAATAATATTAGATTACATTTCTTAAAAGGATAAAAAAGTTCTCTCTCTTCATCGCATTTCTTTGAGTGATATCGGTAATTTCCCTACTCCTCACATTCGAACCATCCTAACGATGTCTCGGTTGTTTAAGGTCGGCCACCTTTCAGGGAAAGAGGGGCATAATCTCTTCAAGTCAGGTCTGGCCAGGCGACACCGGTTTTGTTGCTGGGTGTACCATAGACTGATCCAATTAGTAGCGTTCTTTCCAGAGTATTGTGTTTCCGAACCTGGTGTCCAATAAAAGTTAGTTTTTTTTTATCCAAAATGTCAAGTAATCTTTTTTTGACATTGATCTTTTGTAGAACTTCCACGTTAGTCTTTTTCTCAATCCAGCTCATCCTAAGGACTCTTCTGTAACACCATAGTTCAAAACTTTCTAATCTTTTCCGATATGTAGGTAAAAACAACCTCCGGGGCAAAGGTACTAGGTAAACGCAAGCAAAAAACCTTGGCGAAAGTAATAAATAAACGTAGTTAAAAACAATCTCTTTTTCGAGGGTAATAAATAAACACAAGTAAAAACAACTAAGGCGAAGGCAATAAATAAACACAGGTCAAAACAACCTCTTTGACGAAGGTAATGAGCAAATGAAGGTAAAATCAACGTCCTTGGTGAAGGTGATAAATAAACGCAAGTAAAAACAACATCCTTGGCGAAGGCAATAAGTAAACGAAGATAAAAATAATCTTGGCGAAGGTAATAAATAAACGCAGGTAAAAGCAACCGCCTTGACATAGGTTATTAAAAAAAAAGAAAAAAAAAAGAAAAAAAAAAAAACCTCGGGTACAGGCAACCTCTTTGGCAAAGGTAGTATATAAACGCAGGTAAAAACAATATTCTTGGCGAAGGTAATATACAAACGCATGTAAAAACAATCTCCTTGGCGAAGGTAATAAATAAACAAGTAAAAACCACCTTGGCGAAGCTAATAAATAAACGCAGGTAAAAACAGCCTCCTTGGCGAAGGTAATAAGTAAATGAATGCTCAATTCCTTAAACGGAAACTGAGTTTCGTTTCAACGTTTATATGATGCCGTTAATGTGCGTCACAATTTGTTCTTGTTATTTCTCATGTATAGTTTCTCCGTTACTTCTGTATTCCTTTTCGCACTGGGCTGCTTTCCCAGTTGGAGCAATTGGGTTTATAGCATCCTGCTCTCCCATCTAGGGTTTCTGCAGCTGCTGTGAACTATTTATGCTACAGGATGAAATCAGGAGAAACACAAAATTGCAAAATGCACAACAGAATATTTATCCTAAAGAATAGACTTCTTTTAAGACATTCATTATGCAAACTTCCTTAAATGCATAATTTGTTGAACTGACATTTGTAATCTATACTTTCAAATATATCGAGGTATGAATCTATATCGTTGGCTGTCATCCTGTTAAACTGTTGAACAACTCTCTAAAAGTAAGTACGCCAGTTCCAAAATCTTTTGTGACTTCTCCAATATCCAAGGATTATCCAATGATTACATCCAAGCAAACAAAATATATTAAACTTGGAAATGCTTGAAATAATCCACACTCACATGCAAGACACTTTGTAGAAACGCTGAGAGAAACTGTATTAATAAAACTCTGAGAGCCAACTTGGTTGGTTCATATACTCAGTCACATGATACCAGCGCATTCTAGTCACTCCTACAGTACTCTACCATTCACTCGATCATATATTACTTTTCTAGAAGTCTAATAAAACATGTAGTTTTGGCCATACTGCCATTATGATTGTTTGTGACTGTCTTCTGATAATTTCAATCCATATAACATTAATCCTAATAAAAGATAAAAGAAATAACAAATTTGCGCTGTTGCTAGTCAATAACTCATGCATTCAAAGTATTACGCAAATTAAATACGTTATATAACTTCCTCCGTGATGATTGACACTACCCCGTATATGGATATTGCCCTATTTCTCATTTACATTATGACGTATCTTCCCAAATGTTGCATTATGATAGGCATCTACATTTACATCTTGGATAGTAATAATAATATGAGGTTTCCATTCTTCACGAATACATGTTAATTCTTCTTAGCATAGTTTCCATCCCCTATAACTCTACAAAAACTTCTATACAAAAGCAAATAGAATTGTATTCGTTCTAAGAAAGATTCAATCTGATATTCTTCGTGTGTTTTCTATTTTCCAGAAGATTTTTTCACTTTTCTTGGGAATTTAGTTTCGTAATTTCATGTTCTTTTATCTTAGACTTACTTATAATGTTACTTTGTGAAAATGTTTAATACAAAAGGTAATTCCCCTCGTATATTGAGTTCATCTTTTCACTTAGTGTGTTCTTCAATCTATTGCTTACTGTTATATATTTTGATTCAATAACATTCTCTTTTGTAGGAGCTGTGCTTATACATACTCAAACATATTTTCACATTGAATAATTAATTGACGTAAAATCAACTGGGATTTCGAAATGATTGTGCCATCAGTGGTATTAGTTAAATAGTAAAATTTATAGCCATTAAGTCAATATAAGTTAATATTTTGCAATGCCAATTTTCTTATAGAAAACAGAATTTCCCCTCTTAATCTAACAACTGCAGGTTTCCTACTGTAAAATCTCCATTTGCCGTAATTTATACTTATTCACGGGGTCTATATAGATTTCATTGACCACAAAATTACAATGGCTTCATAATGCTTACGAAAGAGTCGGGTAGTTCAGTTCAATTTATCAAAAAAAAAAGAAAAAAAAAAAAAAAAAAAAACAATCGGAGAATTTGGCCGCATAAGGAAACATCCACAACAGATAACAACAAATTCCTATAACAAAACACTTTAAAATTTAAGGAATTTAAATGAGTCATTAAAACCTTTTAATTTGTTCATGTCAGATTCATCAGAATAAAGTCCTTATTCCATAGGAAAATTATTAATAACATTTACAAACAAATGAATTCTTTTAATCACCTTTCTTTCTTTAGAATAAATAGCTAATCTGAAATACATAAAGCTCAGTTCAGTGATGACCAAATTTTATTTTCCAGTAATTTCAGTATATATACCCTAAAAGTTTGCCATACCCAAATCTCATCCCAATTTTTACTTTATTTTGGTTTACTTCTTATTTCATTAGTTCCAACATTTTGTTTTTCCCCGATGTAAGATTTTAAAACAAGATGAGATCAATTTTGAACAAAGTCCAACTCGGGGAGGTCCTTTCAAATGTAGTGTGAGCCAAAGGAAATCTAAAACATTAAACGAACATCTTTCTAAAGGTTCAAAAAGTTCAAAAGAGTCTGTAATCCTGCTTGTAAGGCTTTTCATATGAATGATTACCCCTTTCTGAGTTCAGTGATTGGGTTGCAGGAAGCCGAAGCCATGGAACTGGGCAGGCATTCGAACTCCTAAGAGAAGACTGAGTTTGCAGTTTGGTTGACCAGCTGGTCCTTTTCACCACCGACCTTCATATCTCCTACTTGAACCAGAATCACTAAGTACATTACGACCAAACTTAAGCACTGAAATAACATGAAAATATATTATGATGATAACTTTGGTTGAGAATATTAGCACAAGGCTAAAATTTAAAAGAATTATTTGGGCAAACTTGAACATTACAATTTTTTTTTTTTTTCGGATTTGTAGGGTAGGATCTATTTATGCGAATATGGCATTAAAACGTCCTTCCTATATGGCATGAGTAGGAGATGGCTTTAAGGAACTCTAACCAGTCGTCACACACTATCCATTTATGTATTACCACCCAAATATAAACCTTTCATCTCTATTTGGGATTTCCATAAGATGAGGGTTTTTGAACTTATGCACTTGCAAAGGTTTTCTTTCATTTTTATTTTTTATTTTTGTATCTATCAAACATTTCCTGCAAACAAGTTTCAAAATAGTCATCATTTGAGAATATTTCTTAATAACGAACTTCTCAACCACTTACACAAAGTCTAAGAAACTTAAAGAATACCTTATAACTCTAGGCATTCCATCACTATTTTGCGATCAACTTTCAACATTTGGAAAAGCACAACTAAGTCAAGAAATTAATTATTAATTATTAATTATTAAACTGGAATTGAATAAAAATCTATTTATGGCTTCAGGTTCTTAGAGTTCATGTCTAACTGAAATAAGAATCGCTTGATAAATTGTCTTACAAATACTTAATAGTTCATTTAGTGTTATAGACGATTTGGGAGTTTATTAAGGAAAGGGTTTAAAGATACTAGTTTGAAGAGCACTTCATTCTACAATTACTGTAATAAAACATACAGTACACTTAGTGGACTATTTAAAAACAATTTGGGGTGGTTAGGAGATTGCACTGAGTCAGTGGTTAGTTTCCCAGGGGAGACAGAGTTCAATGACCCAATGGCACTAATTATATGAGGTTTTTAGCTCTTTGGGTCTGTTGCTTAACCCCTGAGTAGACCGAGGTCCGACTTCATTTGGATATGTTTATGAATGCTCATGCATGCACATATATGTAAATATAACACACACACACACACACCTATATATACATATATATATATATATATATATATATATATATATATATATATATATATATAAATATATATATATATAACTTTAATGGTTATGAATGCATGTTTATTCATAGATGCAAAAAAAATAATGAGAGAGAGAGAGAGAGAGAGAGAGAGAGAGAGAGAGAGAGAGAGAGAGAGAGAGAGAGAGAGAGAGAATATATATTTCATCAAAAACACTTACAGAAACGAAAGTCCTGTAATTGAGAGTGTACCAACCGCACATGTCCACTTCCCTCAGGGATTCGAAATCCTTCAGTAATCGGGAAACCTGTTTGGAATGAAGGAAGAATATCTTGTTTGACTTTGCTTTGGTTTTGAGCAGCAAAAGATTCTAAAACTATTTTCTTTGATAATTGCTTAAAGATGTATCTATTTTTGGTGAGGTAGCCATGTCGTCCTGATGGAAGTTCCTAACTGGTAGCTTTCTAGGGTGTATTTGACTACAGTGATATTCCCAGAGAATTTTACCTTAAGGTATCCAGAATTCTAACTCCTGGAGCGAATATCCCTAAATAATCTCACAGGGATATCACATAATATCAGAGGACGTATTCTTGACACGTCATATAGCTATCTTCGCCCTGAACAGTATTAACGCTTCGAGGGGGATATAGTGACAAGAATCCGAAATAAGAATGAAAAAAGAGCCGCTCATAAGGCATCTCTCCTATCCCGTTTCCAGTGCGTATCTGATGAAGGTGGTAGCGCCCTCTTTATTCCTTGTAGCGATATACGAGGTGTTACAGATACTGTATTATAGGTAGGGGTCAACAGGCTCTTTTAGAATAAAAGGAAGGGCGGGTCCATCAGGACGACATGGCTACCTCACCCAAAAATAGAATTTTCACTTCGCTCAAAATCCATTTTTTGGGCTCAGGCCATGTCGTCCTGATGGAAGTTTACCAGAGCATTACTGTATCTGTGGATTCTCAATCAGTGCCGTACTCTCAAGAAAGTATTTTCTTGGTCCGTCTAGACCTAGAGACCTATGATGTTACCGTCATACATCATTTCATCTAAGCATGAACTATGTTAGTGCTTCCTGCCCCCTACAGGGAAGAGTCGTACTAGACTCTGGAAAAAGTCTCGAGGAGTACATAAAAATTATGGATGACAAAATGACAAGCCCAATACAATATAAAGCAAAGTTTGTATAAGAGTCACCAATGTCAGAATGAATTTGTGACACCTTCCCCAATGTGACTACTTTTATAAATTATTGGATAATGGTTGTATCCGCATAGAAACAAATTTTGCCTCTTTGCCACCAACCCGTTAGGGTACCACGTCAACCCCTCCAAGGAAGGGTTAGAGTGAGTGGATTTTTGCTTGAATCAGGAAACAGTCTCGAAAGACATACCATGATAAAAATATCCATATTTTAATCTTAATGCTCAGTACATTTCTAATAAAATGAGTGTGGGCGAAAAAGACGCAGGGTTCACTATGAACTAGTTTATTAAAATTTAATAAACGTACATATCAGATCAACATTTATAAAATTTATAAAATGTGGATGATATGCGTAAAAGCATAAAGAAAAACAGTTAACAGAAAATATTGTTTCATCTACTAGGAAACAGATTTGCCACTTCAATTGGATTATTAATGATAATGATTTAGTCAGTATACTGTTTACATACACTAGCGTAAAAAAACGCTTGGCACAAGTGTCCGTATTATGCTATAGTTCACCAACATCAATGGAACAGTTCGTAAGGACACTTTCGTGGCCTATCGTTCAGCGTGTAGTAACATACAGTGACTACCCGCGCACCCTCTTAATTAATCGTCCCAAATTAATTATACTGTTCCTCGCAGATTTAAAAACAGAAGGTTAAAGAATTCTACCTGCTGCTACCACAGATCTCATAAGTTGCTCCACTTGCTTCGCATAGTGCATAAAGAACGCCTTGGATGACTACCAGCCGGTGTGCAAACAAGGATGTTCAAAGTCCATATAATTAAGGAAATTTTATGAAAGAGGCAACACTTCTCGGATCATGGCTAACGGGTGTACTGTCTGGATCCGTTCTGCAAATAACACGGGTGAATTTCGCCCTTAGTTATAGATAACTTTGAACCCAGGGTTTCTCTTCTGAAAATAGATTCAGTTCTCCCTCCAAGAACTGTACTATTTCATAACTCTGGCCCCCAAAGCGAGAACAAACAGAAATATGACCTAAAATCAAAACCTTCTAAGCACATTCCTCATTGTCCATTATTTATACACAATGAGGAATCATATCTAATGACCATGCAAAGGGTCTTTGGAAGCGCTGAAGGGCTAGTTCAGTAAGAACGTCGTTAGAAAGGTCGACCTGTAAGGCATATGGTATCTGACTTGTCAAGGCAGGCTTGAACAATAGATTTGTATTAGCTGCTAAACCTTGCTCATGAAGGTGAGTGAAGAATGATAAATAGGAATCTGTTGGGATTTCTTTCGGTTTCTTCGTCTTGACAAAGGATAGCTATTCCTTCCCTGAAGCCTCATAATGTCTTCTGGTTTCCTCCAAAAGTCTAAACTGACTTTTAAACACCGAATCTTTTTCTCATCGTTAAGGAGAGAAAATCATGAGATGTAGGTTCCATGTTTTCTGTGATGGAGCGAAGACAGTCGACTTCTGTACTCACTGAGACAGGGATGGATCCGGTAGCGGTACGAATTATAGTCGTAATTCCAATCCCAGAGGGAACCACACACTATTTGGCCACTTGTGGGCCACTATTGCTGTTTTCCCTTTGAAGGATCTTAGCTTATCGAGGACCTTCAAAAGGAGTTTGTGCAGAGGGAACAGATAGATACTGGACCATCTGTTCCAGTCCAGGGACATAGCGTCCACTGCCTCCGCTAACGGATCCTGTTAAGGGGACACATAACGATCTATTTTCTTGTTGTCTTTCGTCGTAAAGAGGTCTATCTGCAGCTCTGGGACTTGACTCGAGAACGATCCTGCGTCAAGGGACCATTCTGACTCTATAGGTGTAAACCTCTTAGCACTGGATCTGTTATCGAAGCAAACTGTAGAGAGCCCAGCACTCTCTCCTGTTTGCGTCTTGATATCCGTTTGGATTTCAATAGTCTCTTGACAGATCCTGCTATTTCTTTCCTCTTCTTACTAGGAATGGAAAGCTGATGTGACTCCAAATTCCAGAGGATTCCCAACCACTGAAATTTTTGAGCTGGAGAAAGTCGAGACTTTTTGATGTTGATCCTGAATCCCAGATGTTCCAGGAACTGGATCACTATCTTAGAAGCTTACATGCATTCTGTCCTGGATGTTGCCCACACCAGCCAGTCGTCCAAGTAGGCTACTACTTGGACCTCCTTAGGTGTAATTGATGGATGGCTGCGTTTGCGAGCTTCGTGAAAATCCTTGGGGCCATGTTTAGCCCGAAAGGCATGGCTCTGAAGGCGTAGAGTTTTCTATGTAACTTAAAGCCTAGGTAGGAGGAGAGGTGACGATTAATTGGAATATGCCAATAAGCGTCAGACAAGACTATAGCGACAGCATATGCCCTCCTGGGCAGTAGAGTCCTTATCTGGTGAAGCGTGAGCATTCTGAACTTGTAGTTCACTATGAACTTGTTGAGTGGCGACAAGTCTAGAATGACTCTGAGTTTTTCTGAGTCCTTCTTGGAACACAAAACAGCCTTCCTTGGAATTTTATGGACTTAGCTTTCCGGATTACTCTTTTGTCTAAGAGTTCTCGGACATATTTTTCCAGAACGGGGGATGAGTGTTGGAAGAATTGAGGAAATTGAGGTGGAGGACTGCTCCAGCTCCAACTTAGTCCATTTTTAATCAGGCTGTGGCCCCAGGGATCGAAGGTCCAGCGATCCCTAAATAGCTGTAGTCTCCCTCCTACTGGAAGTATCTTACTTCTGCTGCTGTGGACCAGAGGCCTTGCCTCCTTGACCACGACCTCCCTCTTGAAGGGCGTCTAGAAGAACCTCTGGCCGTTCCTCTAGCCCTCGAATGAAAGGAAGAAGTCTGCCTTTCGATGGCTGGGTAAAAACTGGCGAGTTGAGGTACCAGCTGGCACGTGGTTGGAGGTTTTGCCACTATCTAAGGCACCGCGGTCACAGGAAGTTGTTGTTGATGTTGCTGTCGGTAGGGTTTAGCCGGCTGAGAGGATGGCCCAGGCTTTTTTGTCTTCCTCTTGGGTTGGGGACTCTCATCCAGAGAAGATTTTCTCTTAAGATCTAAGCCCCACTTTTTGAGAAGGTTCCTATTCTCTGTGGTGGCCTTGTCAACTACCTCTTTAACCTCTTCATTTGGAAAGAGGTCTTTACCCCAAATACAAGAGGAGATCGGTTTCCTCGGTTCGTGCCTCACCGCAGCCGAGACGAACACAAACTCTCTAGAGGCTCTCTTAGCTTTAATAAAGCTATAGAGATCCTTCGCAACTGTGGCCAGATGGGTTTTGGCCACAACCATGAACATGTCCTGGTTCTTGGGAACACTTGCTATCGTTTCTAGTGTCGTTTGCAACGACATCGATGCCGCAAGTCTTTCCTTTGTCTCTTGATCTCTACGCAAGAGAACCTCCGACAGTTTTGGAAGTGCCTCACCGAACTGGCGTTCAGCAATATCAGCTTCCAGCTTCCCGACTGAGAAGGTAAGGTGTATGTCCTTCCAGTCTTCTTGGTCCAAGGGCAACGTCAGAGATAACGTCTTGCACTCCTCCAAGGAGGGGCATGGTTTCCTTGCCTCCACCGCCTTTAAGGCTGCCTTATATCCCTTTTCCAAGAAGGAAAAGGCTCTGGTAGGAGAGGCCACAAAGGAGGGAAGCTTCTTACTCAATGCGGGCACCTTTGAGTTAGAGAAGCCCCTCTCCTTCATCGAGCTCGCTAGTAACGTCTGAGCTTAACTATGGTAAAAAACTATGACCTCCTTCGGCTCCGTCTCCTCCTTTAAGGCTGGCTCCTTCCTAAGACGGACATAGCAGTCCGGATAAGAATCTTTGTTGGGCGAAAATTCCACTTCTTCCAGGGGAATTGCTCCCAAATTTTCTGAGAACACGATCTTCCCTGTTGTCATTGGCATGTGTTCGGCATACCTCCAAGGAATGGTATCCGAGCACAAAGGAAGATCCTTCACGCTGAGCCGCTTGTAGGGCCCGCGTGATGCTGCAAGTCTATGTAACTCCAGTTTCATTGCAGCTTCCTTCTCATCATTCTTCCTTTGAATTTGTTGGATCATCTCAACGATGGAAGAAAGAGTCCTTCCCAGTTCATCCCGGATAGCAGACGATGTAGACGGAATAGGTTCTGTGTCCGGAACCGATGTAACCGACACTTCGTTGATTTCTTCCTCTTCTACTTGAGGAGCCTGGAACAGCTCCTCCTCCTGACCTTCTCCTAGAAGGTCCTTCTCAGTAGAATCCAACACCTCCGACATCCTATCGTCCAATTGGATGTCTTGAAGGGCGGCTGAGACTTCAGAATCTACCGGATTCTGTGCAGTTGGTATCTCCACCTGAGGCTGGGGGATGATTGCATCAGCCAATGCTTTAGGGAAAAGGTAGGCCCTCATCTTCTCATTTGGAAGGTAGGGACCTGAGGTGTTTTTCTGAAAGCCCCTCACCCAGGATCATAACGTTTCCCTGGCAGCATCCCTTGACTCCGTTGACTTAGGGTCATCAAAAGCCTCGGTAATCAGGTTAGAACAAACTGTACAAACCTGAGAGTCCCAATAGCAGAGATCACCTCTGGAGGCTATGCATGCTGCATGCCTCCTGAAATATTGATGTCCACAGAAGTTCTTACTGCGGACATTACAGAACACACTCCCGCACTTCGGATGGTCCTCCTGTAAAGAGAAGAAAAATCCATAAGTATCAAGTGAAGGCTTTCACTTATATTGAGACATTTAGCTTATATAGAAAAGCTATAAAAGAAAGAAGGAAAGACACATACTTGTATTTCCTGTCCAGTCAATTGCTGTAACCTCCAAAGATATTAAAACTATGGTTAATTCTATACTAGAATACCTTATGTAATTTCCTAAACAGAAATTTAATGTGTAGTTTTAATATATGGGATAGAAAGAATACAGAAAGAACTCACTTTCTATATAATGTGCGGTCTCAACAAAAGGCTGTACAAGATAACATTAAGTATGATGAAGAACTTTGGTGTTATCACAAACTCTGTACAGCAGTTTCTACTAATGCAGTGTGTACTACACTACGAATATAGCAACTACTGTACATCGCATGCTGTTGTGCCAGCGAGCACGTGCCGGCTTACGCCAGCACGTGCCAGCCGGCATCTACCCCTTTATAGATCAAAGATATACTATCTTTAACTAATAGGTGGCAGCCCACTGATTCGCGACTGTGTGCCGGCCGGCAATCCTTTCCAGCCGATGGCTGAAAACACTAATACCCGGCTGCCGGCCGCTAATCGTAACGGCCAGCAGATTCAAGCTGTGATTCCACTGCCGGCCGGCAAAGGTAATAAACCCCATACCGGCCGGCA
>NC_090730.1:113155675-113193175 GCF_036898095.1 Palaemon carinicauda | reverse complement strand
TATGGGGAATTAGGCTGTTATTTAAGCTGCTTATCAGTAGCTCACAGACAAAATAAGGTCTGAACTCAATACAATAACACTTGAATCTTCAGGGATGTCACTCGATTACAACTAATGTGACTTTTGTCAATGTTTAATATATAATGCACTGCATCCCAGTTACATAAGCTCACAATAAGGGGGTCCTAAATTCCGTTCACTTTCAGAATGAGGGATTCTCTCCCCTCTACGTTCGCCGTGGCATATAGCCTCCCTCCTTTTATTGGGCAGGTTTACCATTGCTTAAGAAGGAGAATTCATCAACCTAGTGTTTTTGCCGGGACAGATCTGTACTTGGACAGTCATACCAAGACCGAAGACTGGCATACCAATATATATATATATATATATATATATATATATATATATATATATATATATATATATATATATAATGTATATATACATATATATAAATATAAATATATATATATATATATATATATATATATATATATATATATATATATATATATATATATATATATATATTTATATATGTATAAATATATCTATATAGATATATATGTACATATATATACACGCATATATATATATATATATATATATATATATATATATATATATATATATATGTATACACATCAACAAAAATGAAGACTTACCGATTTCGTAAAAGCACTTCCTGTGTTAAAGAGGTAAGTAAGGATGAATGCACCAGAGGCGGCCGTGCAAGGTCCAATTCCTCCGAATAAGTCTCCGGTCATGGAGAGGTATCCGAAGACAATTGAGTTGAGCAGCGTCAATAGAATCATCATAGTAACATGTTCGAAGAAATAACTCAGCAAATCTTCCTTGCAGGCTTTCATCTGTGACCAAGACCAAAAATGTCCATTTGAGAGAAGTTTATCTTGTAGTATTCTGGGAACAACAGGGCAGCTATTTTCAAGGTAAATATAGGAATACTGTATGTTCATTCTGTCATAACCATAGTTTAAGTTAGTGTATCATACAAGCTTATAATATTCTGGGTAATACTGGGTATTTGTGATATAATTATTATATTAAAAGATTAAATTCCTAAGTTGTGAAAGATTAAGTATTTGCCTTTTCATGTCAGTTCATATGTCTTTGTTGTAAGACCTATAATATCTTCCTTATATCTTTCACATAATCCACTAGAAAATACTGAACAAGATCACGCATGTTTGTTGAAACTTGAGATAATTCAATTCATCCCCCCAATGTTTACTGGAAATGACGAGTGAAATACACTAGAATAATTTTAAGCACTCTTACCTTGAACACCAACCGTTCAATTCTGTAAAGGGAATACTTCATTTTGGAAGCTTCATAAGCAAAGCTGCTATCTGGGTTACCTCTATCCTCTGCCTTCACTGAATCCAAACTAACTAGTGATAGGGACCAGCAGTGTGATTCCATTTGTTGATTTGAAGGCTTTCGTATGATCTCAGTTACAGTATCAAACAGTATGTTTGACATCAATGTGATAATTGATTTGAAGAAGAGAATAGGAAGCGTTGGTCTTATTGCTGTAGCATACAGAGCTAAAGGTGAGAAAATCATTAAAGGAATGTTTATCAAGTCTGGATTCTCTGTGGCGAAAAAGGGCGTAATGAAAGCGAAGGGTAAAGGGGTAAGGACCAAGAGGAGAATTTTGATGCGCAGTTGTTTCTTGAATGATCCAGAACTTTTTCCAAATATAACAAACTCATGATTTTGCACAATAGATCTAAAAGCTTTGCTCTTAACCAAGTAGATAAAGGGTATGAGCATTGCCGAGGAATTTGAGAATATTAGACAAACTATCGCTATCATCACTGCAACGTTATGCTCCTTGAAACTAAGAGTGAAGGTGTAGCAGTTGAATGGAATGCTGATGCTCAGCAAAGTAGAAAAAATTGCCCAACATAGGTACCAGACAGAGAACACTATATCCCCTGTAGTATTGACAGTCTTCTTCAGGTAGTAGGGAATGATGCCTAGTATTTGCAGTATAAGAAACATATCTTGTAAAGCCCAATTTTCTTGGGTTTTCGTCATGGTAGAAACAACTGTTGCAAAAGATGTAAGAACAACCCTTTCCTTCATTGATTTGAAACGAGACTGGCTGTTGCTTGGCTTGAGTCGGGTTTTTGCTAATCTGGCGATCCAATGAAAGCGGTCTATCGATGCATTATTGCAATGGTGACTCTGTTAGAACACCATTTGTTTAATCGATATAAGTTATTAGCTGTGTAAAGATATGAGATTGCTTATCAATTTAACCGTCAAGTTTTATATAACCTGGAACATTTACCTATAGAGGAATGTGTTGATGTTCAAATTGACCTTCCAAAAGTTAAAGGTGGTTTTTGATGGTTATCATTGTCATTATTGGGATAGAAGGTAGTAGGTTGATCAAGGCACCAGCAACCCATTGAGATAATACTGATAAAGAGTCTTGGATCCTTTAACTGGCCAGAGAGTACTGCATAGTATCTCTCTCTTTCTCTCTCTGGTTACGGCTCAGTTTTTCCTTGCTAACACCTACACCGAATAGTCTGGCCTATTCTTTCCACATTCTTTTCAGTCCTCACACATCTGACAACACTGAAATAACTAAAAGAAAATCTTCACTCAAGGGGTTAATTACTGCAGTGTAATTGTTCAGTGGTTAATTTCCTTTTGGTAAGGAGAGAAGAGATCTCCTTCTAGGAGAGGGAAACTCTCAAATCAAACCATTGTTCTCTAGTCTTAGGTAGTGATATAGAGTCCTCTTGCAAGAGGGTACACTGTGGCACACCATTTTAAATTATCTCTCTTTCTCTAGTTTTTATTTAGTTTTGCAGTTTATATATGAAAGGTCTATTTTAATGTTGTTATTGTTCTTAAAATATCTTATTTTAATTGATCATTTCTTCACTTGTAGTTTATCTATTTCATTCTCTCCTTTCTTCAATGGAATATTTTTCCTTGTTGGAGCTCTTAGGCTTATAGCACCCTGCATATCCAACTAGGGTTTTAGCTTAGCTAATAATAATAATAATAATAATAATAATAATAATAATAATAATAATAATAATGATAATAATGATAATAATTATAATAAAAATAATAATAATAATGATAATAATAATAATAATAATGATAATAATAGTAATAATAATAATAATAATGATAATAATAATAATAATAATAATAATAATAATAGGAATGTGTCTGCCACCACGATAATTCTTATATCAAGCCAATCTCTTAAAAAAACTGGCCACGTTGGTAACTGTTCTGTATCTGAATCCATTACGAAATACAAAAGACTAGATTTGAGCAAAGTCACCCAGAGAAGTAATGAAAAAAAAAAAACCTTAACTCCCTCTCTTACAAAATAACAACGGGCCGTGGGAGTCTGATGGTAGCGGCAGTAAGCCTTCAGCTTCATGCTCCTGAACTCAGGGGATAATACTAAGACATCACACGTCCTAAATTTTCCTTTTATTATCCTTCGCCTTCCAGAGTTGTTTCTCTGGTGGATATATTGGGATATTTTAATTCAGGAAGTTTTTCCTTAGGAAGCATATGTATATATATATATATATATATATATATATATATATATATATATATATATATATGTGTGTGTGTGTGTGTAAATACATATAGATAGATAGATTGATAGATAGATATACTGTATATATATATATATATATATATATATATATATATATATACTATATACTGTATATATATATATATATATATATATATATATATATATATGTATATATATATATGTATATATTATATATATGTATATATATATGGCTCATAGGTTCTTAAAAAGTCCAGCTTCTGAGTTTCTTGTCATTCAATGGTATTTCTGTAATTTCTTAAATGTTGATGTTAATGTAAAAGATTTCTCCCGAAAGAGTATTTCTTTACCAGTTGTAAGTATGAAGTTTCCATCATCTCTTTAGTTATGAGGCATTTTGTAATTCTTTAAATGTCCTGCGTTTTCCATTTCAAAATAATCACAAATCTTTGTATATGAAACAAAATATAAAGATTTTACCTTAATATGAGTTTAATAAAGGTAATTCTTTACTTGATGTGCAAAATTGTAAATATATATATATATATATATATATATATATATATATATATATATATATATATATATATGTATATATATATATATATATATATATATATATATATATATATATATATATATATATATATATATATATATATATATATATATATATATATATATATATATATATATACATCTCAATGGAAGAATTCTGGTTTCAAAGTTTATAGAGACCGTATCTAAATCACTTTATTAGTGATCTTGATATTTTTCGTGAGTTATTCTTATTATTGATCATTTGGAATTTCTTCGTCACTTCTCTATTCCTTTCCGTACTGGACTGTTTCCTTATTGTAGCCTTTGGGCTTATAGTATCCTGCCTTTCAAAATAGGCTTATATCTTAGCTAGTAATAATAGTTATAGTATTACTATCCCAGAATTCATATGATAGGTCCCTCACATCGTATATTCAGTTCTTCTTTTCACTCAGTGTGTTTTTCAATCTATAGCTTACTGATATATAATATGATCCAATAGCATTCCCCTTTGTAGGAAAAAACATATACTTATTCAGACATATTTTTACATTGATTAATCAATTGGCTTAAGATTAACCGACACAAGATTTTGAAATAATTGTTCCATCAATTATTTTAGTTCTATTAGTTTAATATCATAATCGATAGTAATTATATGAATGTAAGTTAACCTTTTTAAAGCCCATTTTCTTATGGAAGAAATATTTTCTACTCTTAAAGTAACAACTGCAGGGTTTCATAAGTAAAACTTCCATTTGCCATTATCTAAACTAGTTAATAGGGTCTAGATAGATTTTATTGATCACAAGATTAAAAAATTTTCATAATGTTTACGAAAGTCAAGTAATTTAATTCAATTCATGAAGATAAATTCACCTCAGAGAATTTGGCCAAACAAGGAAACATCGCCAGAAAATAACATCAAATCTTAAAAAAAAAAAAAAAAAAAAAAAAAACTTCAAAGTGTCAGGAGTTTAATAAAATCATTGTAGCCATTCAATTTGTTCATGTCAAATTCATCAGAATAAAGTCCTTATTTCATTTTTCATTGCAAAGGCACAAAGGAAAATTATTTATAACATTTACAAACAAATGAAATCTTTTAATTATCTGTATTTCCTCAGAATAAATCAGTAAACTGAAATACACAAAACACTTCGGTGATGGCAGAATTTTGATTTCCACAAATTACTCCATAAAATCTCACCTCATTTTACACTTTATTTTGGGTTACTTCTTATTTCATTAGTTTCTTTATTTCAAAACAAGATGAGATCAGTTTTGAACAAATACAATGTAAGTAAAAGGAAATCTAAAACATTAAACGAACATCTTTCTGAAGGTCAGAAGAGTTCAAAGGAGTTTGCAATCCTGCTTGTAGGGCTATTCATATGAATGACTACCCTCTCCTGAGTTCAGTGGTTGGGTTGCAGGAAGCCGAATCCATGGAACTGGGCAGGCATTCGAACTCCTAAGAGAAGACTGAGTTTGCCGTTTGGTTGACCAGGTGGTCGTTATCATCACCGACCTTCATGTGTCCGACTTGAACCAGAATGACTAAGTACGTTACGACCAAACTTAAGCACTGAAATAACACGAAAATAGATTATAGTAAAGACTTTTGCTGAGAATATTAGCACAAGACTAAAATTTAAAAGAACTCTTCTGGGAAACTTGCACATTGCAATTTTCCGGTTTTGTAGGGCAGGATCTATTTATGCAAATGTGGCATTAAAGAGTCCTTTCTATATGACACTAGAGGTACGGACATTTTACCTACCAGACATTTTCCCCACTGGACATCTTCCCCACCTCTATATCCCCCTAGGACAATATCCCCACTGGACATTTTCCCCACCGGACATTTTCCCCACCTCTATATCCCCTAGGACAATTTCTCCACTGGACATTTTTCCCACCGGACAATTTCCCCACCTCTATATCCCCATAGGGCAATTTCCCCATTGGATATTTTCCCCACTAGACAATTTCCCCACCTCTATATCCCCATAGGGCAATTTCCCCATTGGATATTTTCCCCACTAGATAATTTCCCCACCTCTATATCCCCATAGGGCAATTTCCCCATTGGATATTTTCCCCACTAGACAATTTCCCCACCTCTATATCCCCATAGGGCAATTTCCCCATTGGACATTTTCCCAGCCAGCTAACTACACTGGTGGACTGTTTCCCCACCCTGTACATTATAAGCACAAAACACCTAAATTAGAATTCTTTAAAAAAATATCCCCGAAATAATAACCAATGGCGGAGCGTGCGCAGCTCAGAATGTATCACTTGGCAGAACATATAAAGGAGCAGAGATGTTTTTCTTATTTGCGAGCGAAGCGAGCCACGGCGGAGCAAAAACCATTAGCATTCCTTGAAAAATATCCCCGAGAGTAATAGCGGATTAGCACTGCATGCAGTGTAATTAATTTAGTTGTCAACAAAATGGTTACTTTTTATTTCTTTTCATGGCTCATAACATTATGGTGGGGGGAATGTCATTGGGAAAAATATCCGGTGGGGAAGATGTCCGGTGGGGAAAATGTCCTGGATCCCCTGCAAACAAGTTTCAAAATAGTCATCATTTGATAATATTTCTTGATAAAAAACTTCTCAACCACTTAAAAAAAAGTCCAAGAAACTTAAAGAATCCTTGTAATAAATTTCTAGTGTTTGGAAAAGCACAACTACTTGAGTATTGTCTTTCTTATGGTGGAGCTCGCCTCGATCTAAAACGAAAATCAATTGATAAATTATTTTAAAAGTATTTAGCAAGGTTCATGAAACTGTATGCCATATCCAAATCAATTTCCCAGGACCACCTTCAATGGATCAATCAGTAATGTGTAGTTTATACAGATCTTGTAAGCCAAAGTAGATGTGTTTAATCCGAGGTTCAAACTTCTCCAAAACAGAAATACCTTGTAGCCAAGTGAACGTGTAATTGCCCTATTTGATTCTTAAATTATTGATAATATTCATTGTCACTTTCTTTGCATATGATTGGCAAGGATATAACTATTTATTACTTGCTTTCATATCAGTTTTGTGCAGGTTTTTTTTTAACACTTGAGGCTTACCTCGAGAGGCCCCATATGTTTATTCAATAATTATAGTGATTGAAAAGAATTAGGGATAATATCTTATCATTACCCATAATGATAATGGTGTTGAGTTGATAATGTGAGAGGCTGGTTCGTTGATTGTGGTAATTAGCGCCAATTATATACTACTAGTGAATTACTTATGCAGTTTAAGTGAATATTTAAATGCTGCTCCTGAATGGGAGGTGGCAATAGACAATGACATTGCCCTGGTTAATAGAACAATGCTATAAATACTGACCATATATACACATGCTAAGCGCCCAAACCCTTTCTCCATCCAAGCTAGGACCAGGGAGGACCAAGCAATGGCTGCTGATGATTAGCAGGTACACCTATATGCTTTCCGCAACGCCCTCATGCTTAGCTCACAAGGATGGGGAGGTTGAAGACAGTACAAGAAGCCATCGAGCTTGAGCAGGACTCGAACCCTAGTTCTGGAAATCACCAGGCAGAGAATGTCTAGTAGGCCATCACAACCTCATATGATTCCATTACAAGTCATCAGCAGCCATTGCCTGGCCCTCCTTGGTCCTAGCTTAGGTGGAGAGGGGTCTTGGGCGCTCAACATATGCAATATGATTAGTCTCTTGGGCATTGTCCTGCTTGAAAGGGCAATGTCATTGCCCCTTGCCTCTGCCATTCATGAGCGGCCTTTAAACCTTTAAACACCTTAACATATTTAGCACAACCTCAAGATGTCGACAAATAAGTTATCTTTATTTATAAGGTTACTCTTGTGGAAGTAGTTGGCCGCATTGCTTTGAGAATAGCTATGATAAGAGGTGTTAGAAACATATATTTCCTATTGGGAAGATCACTGATTCTGCATTTATTTGTCTGGACTGGCATCGATATACGTTTATGAGTTGAAGCAATGTATGCAGGTGACTTGTTGAGTCTGCCGGCCATTATCTCACAGTGGTTAATTACAGCTTTTCATCTTTCCATTTTGATCCCTCTGTATAATTTCATTCTGTATGTAAGAACAATTTTGGTGGCTTTGTACTTTCAATATGAAGAATATTTACCATGCACATGTATGTATTTATTAATCTATCGATTTATCTATCTATGTAGTCTCAGATTTGCTTATATATGCATACATATGAGGGTATATATATATATATATATATATATATATATATATATATATATATATATATATATATATATATATATATACATATATGTAGAGTATATATATACATATATACAGTATATATACATATATATATATATATATACATATATATATAAATATATATATATGTATATATATATATGTATATATATATATATATATATATATATATATATATATATATATATACATACATAAGCATATATATCAATAGATGTAAGAAAACATGAGAGAGAGAGAGAGAGAGAGAGAGAGAGAGAGAGAGAGAGAGAGAGAGAGAGAGAGAGAGAGAGAGTATTGAATAATAAACACTTACAGAAACGAAAGTCCTGTAATCGAGAGTGTACCAACCGCACATGCCCACTTCCCTCAGGGATTCGAGGTCCTTCAGTATTCGGGAAATCTGTTTGAAAAAAATATTTAATTTTTATTTTGACAGGTTTGGTTTTGAACAAAAGGTTCAAGAATTTATTTTTTAATAATTACTTCTATAAACTGTATGACATTGATTTCAGATAAAATTGATGAAACAAATGTTAACCCTTTGAGAGACATTGAACTTTTTCTATGTCCGATTTTTCTACTTCCTTCAAAAACATTGGTCGTTCTTTACGTCAAGTAATTACCAGATTTTCTCTTTTTATCATAGAAAGAGAAAAATCTGGTAATTTGTGCATATGAAAGTCTACCAAATATGTAACATTATATGTCAATGGAAAAGATATTTATTCAGCAATAAGATAGAATTTGTTGTCAATTCCTATTTTTCACAATTTTGTGCTAAATTCACTTAAGTGAAAGCCTGGGGCTGGAAGGCCAAATCATTGGTTGCGGGGTTGGTGCGCAAAGGGTTGAGCTCAACGTGAAAAGTCAACTTTGGCTGCATTATAGTTTTTACCGGATTTCAAATTACAAAATAAATAGGAGGTTTTGAACATCACATATTGGGATCCATTAGAAAGGTCTTTCATTGTAGACATCGGTAAAATTAATTCAATAGGCAAAGCTTAACAATGGCTGGCCTCCTTCCCAATTGAGTCATATATGAAGTTCTTATTGCATTAGATTTGTTTCTTTGTCTTATTTAAGATCAGTAACTGCAAGCCTTGTGTGTAAGACAGGATAAACTAGTGTAAATTTCCCTCGTGGAGGAAATCCCATAATTAGTTATGAATAACTTTAAAATTGACGCCTCTTAACGTGTTGATGTTTTTCTGAACAACTTTCAACGATGACAGCTTGTGCCAACCTGGAAAACTATGAGTGTTTCTTTAATATAATTTTATTCAGTTTCACTTTGCATGTCTCATAGTCCTGGTCAATCTTTGAATTCAGCAATACATTGTTATAGTAAACCTTTCCCATCTTCGTTTTCAGTGGTAGTTTCCACTCTGTTTCCCAAGACTGCATTGGCAAGGCTGAGTCAGTCAGCTGTACAAGACATTATTTCAACCGTTCCATAAGTCCCATCCACAAACCGACGTCTTCAATTACGGTTTCCAAGACTGACAGTTCATCAGCACACTTCTCCCACGGAAGGAACCCTGACAGTAACTTAGTATCTGGAGATCCTGACAATCTGATTGATCGTATGAAGAAGCCTCTCCACTCACCTGTTCCTTGATGACTTCGTGTTGGGTATCAACACTCTTGGCCTTCAGAAGGGCAGCAGTTTTGTCCACCTGATAATGAAGATTTTGATAACAGTAGCAAGGGTAATATTAGTAATATCAATCATAGTAATGATACTTGAATTAGCATTTAGAATTTTTTTTTTTAATTCATGTTTTGTAAACAAGAATGGAATGGTCGATAATTTATTCAAGTCCCATTTTTCAATGTTGATAGAATAATTTTTGAGAATTGCGATACATTACTATAAGTTTCATATATTTGAATTTTTCATGGATAAATTTATAAGCATGAAATTGTTCAGCGGATATTTTCAAAGCCCAGCTATTAACAACTGAAATTCTTTAGTTTTCCTTTCATTTGTGCAATTATTGATCTAGTCTCTACTCATTTAAAATAACTGGTTACTGCTTATTATAATTTTTTAGTAATAATGATATGTTTATTTTCCTACATAATGTCATGCCCTGCATTCCATTCCCACACGATCAAACACAAAATAATCAAAACTGTTTCATCTATTCTAGTTTATTTTTCAATTACCTGTACTTCTCTATACGCCAAACCTTATAGTACACAAAACAGGGAAGGAACCATTCTTCATTCTTTCGCATCTTGTTTATATGAACTCCTCCTAAAAAGATGTAAAAATCATCATAATTTCGGTTGTAAAATACAAGCATGAGTTTCAGAAGTTTACTACGTCCAAAACTGGATGATTTTCTAATGAGCTACTGACGCAAGTTGCAGATCATTACACTGTTGTATAATACCTTAGACACATAATATTCATATACGTTTGATTACCACCCAGAGCTGCTCTACTTCCCTGCCAAGACTAGGGGGAACCAGGCTGTTACTTAGATGATTCAACTCTAGGTCATAGATGCAATAAGGTTTAAAGTTAGGACTTTATGAATGAAACTTAATGGGATACTCATCAAGTACCAAAATGTGTTTAGTCAAAGTTCACAGACATTGCACCACGTCCCAGTTATACAAGTCCACAATATCCACATATTGCAGGGAAAGCAAGAAGTCTTCAGTTCTATTTTATAACAGAATGTAGGATTCTCTCCCTCCCTCTACGTTTTTCATGTCATATAATCTGCTTCTTTTCAATGGGCTGGTTTACCATGACTTAAGAAGGAAAATTCATGAACACAGTGCTCTTTACACTACAGATCTAGGGTTGGACGGTCATACCCATATCAGAATCTTTTAAAAACGTATATATATATATATATATATATATATATATATATACATATATATATATATATATATATATATATATAAATGTATATATATATATATATATATATATATATATATATATATATATATATATATATATATATATATATATGTATATCGATTACCAAGAAACAATCATTAAGACTTGCCGATTTTGAAAAAGCACTTCCGGTGCTAAAGAGGTAAATCAGGACGAATCCCCCGAAAGCAACAGTGGCGGGTGTGAGCCCTCCGGCAAAGACCCCAGTCATGAAGAGGTATCCGAAGCTAATTGTGTTGAGCAGCATCAGTAGAATCAACATAGTGATGAGTTAGAAGAAATAGCTGAGCACATCTTCCTTGCAGGATTTTATCTGCGGTCAAGACCAATAATGTTCATTTATGAGAAACTTATACAAATTCTAGTAAAAATAGAACCGCTATTATCATGACATCTTTGGTTTTATACACTGGAAAATATTGAATAATATCACGCACGTTTCTTGAAACATTGATTAATTCATTTCGTTCCCCAAATATTGAATGGAAGTAGGTAGTGAAATAAAGTTGAATAATTCACCCGGACTCTTACCTGGAACACTAATCGTTCGATTGTGCAGAGGGAATACTTCATTTTGGAAAGCTGGTAAGCGGCGGTGCCATCTTGATTACTTCCTGCCTCAGCGTTCACCGAATCCAAATCAACTAGTGGAAGGGACCAACGGTTTAACTTCCTTTGTTGTTTTGAAGGCTTTCCAATGATCTCAGTTACAGTCTCAAACAATATATTTGAAATCAATGTCATAATTGATCTAAAGAAGAGAAATGGGATCATTGAGCGTACTGATGAAGCATACATATTTAAAGGAAAGGCTATCATTGCAGGAATGTTCATTAAGTGGAGATTTTCTCTGGCAAAAGAAATTGTAATGAAAGCTATAAGTAAAGGTGTCATAACAGTGACGAGAATTTTGATGCGTAGTTGTTTCTTGAAGGATACAGAATTCTTTCCAAAAATAACAAAGTCATGATTTTGCACAACAGACCTTAAAACTTTGTTCTTAGCCAAGATGACAATGGGTATAAGCATCGCTGCGGAATTTGATAATACTAAACAAACTACTGCTACTATCACTGCGACATTATGCTCATGAAGACTAAGAGATAAGATATAGCAGTAGTATGGGTCTAAGAAGCTCAGCAAAGTGAGAAGAATAGACCAACAAAGGTACCGGGCAGAAAACTCTATATCCCCAGTGGCATTGGCAGTCTTCTCCAGGTAGTAGGGAATAAGGCCGACTATTCGCAGACTGAGAAACATATCTTGTAACGCCCAATTCTCCTGGGTCGTTGTCATGGTAGAAGCAGCTTTTGCAAGAATTGGAAGAATAATCCTCCTCTTCACTAACCCTGAAAGTATACTGGCTGGTGCTCTACATGAGAGGCTTTTTTGCTAATCCAATTAAACGGCTCCATTGATGCATGATAGCAGTACCGACCTTCGGAGGAGGGTATTTGCTTTGTCAATATCTTGGGCCTCGTAGCAATAATGAGATTAGATAAGAGTTATTAAATGTGTAAGCAAATGAAATTGCTTATTGATTTATCTATTGATCTACATTTAGATATTTGTTGGTCTTTCAATTAACCCATAGCTAATAAAAGAGGGCTTCTAATGGATTGAAATGTGAATTAGCTTGCCACCAGAATAAATTATTTATCAACCAATTTCTTAAAGAACTACCTAAAATGGTAACTGTTCAGTTTCTGGATCCATTTTAAATCAAATAACACTAGCTAGTACCAAAATCTTCCCGAAAAGTAATGGGAAAAATACTAAATATGGCAACAGACCATGGCAATCTGATGTGAGGGGCAGTAGGCCTTTAGCTTCACGCTCCTGTATTCAGAAGATTGCTTTCATTTTATTTTTGTCCTTCTGTTCCCAGTGTTCTACATCAGTTTAGATCAGTGTTTCTTAAACTTTTTTGTGCAGTGGACCCCTTTTATTAAAATTACTCATGTAGCGGACCCTTCATTATTATAATTTTCCTCTTGAGTTTGAAAGTGTTTGCAGGTCATAATATACTGAAATTACAACTGAATTATTTATTAATGGCTTATCTTCAACATAAATGTTTATATTTTGCTTAACATAATTTCCACAACATTGATAATTTTGCATTCAAATTTTCATGAACTTAACAGCAACGCTTCCTCCTCATATCTCACAACCATACTTAATGCGATGAATGATACTGTTTTTGCTGCCTCACTACTGTTGTAATATTTGGCTCCAGTCTGCTGAGTTTCAGTCGCATGTCGGGTTCGACATTGATTCGGTTGCGCGTCTTCGTTTTAAGATCAACCAGTGTAGAAAATCCAATTTCACAGTTGTACGTTGTTGGGAACGGCATCAAGTGTTTCAAAGTAATTTCTGCAAGTCCAGGGTACTCTGGCTGGACTTAGCCCAAAAATTGGCCAACTTCTTTCCCTGAATAGGGACTTCAGTGTCCCACTTCTTGCAATCTCGACAAGATTATCAGTCTCTTTTGATGACAGGTTGACACTGACCTTTTCTATATCTACTTTATCTGTAACAAATGGATTTCTAATTCATTCAAAACTTGGGTCTGGTTCTTCAAAATATTTTCCTAACTCTCAGTGAAGGCCTTGCAGATGGGCTTTGAAAGCTTGTGTTGTGTCACCATCTAGCTCTTCCTTGGAAGTAAGCAGGAAATCTGCTAATGAAGGAAAAGACTCAAAATCTTTGCGGTCAATGCGGCCGCACCACAAGTCCAGCTTCATTCGTGTTGCCTGTATTTTGTCCTGCACTTTAAAGATGGTAGTATCTTTTCCTTGCAAAGACAGATTCAATCCGTTTAGTGTACTGAAAATATCAGACAGGTATGCCAGTTTTGTGAGCCACTAGGTGTCATGCATTCGATTATAGAGGTCATGACGTTCATACAAGAAAATTTGCACTTCCTCACGAAGTTCAAAGAGACGGGAAAGAACTTTTCCCCGTGTCAGCCAGCGAACCTCTGTATGGTAAAGGAGTTTTGTGTATTCGCTTCCCATCTCTTCACACAGAACTATGAATAAGCGGGTGTTCAGTGCTTTCCCTTTGATGAAATTGACAATTTTTTCTGCCTCTTCCAGAACTGTTTTAAGACAGGTAAGCATATGTTTCACAGCAAGTTGTTCACGGTGAATGCAACAATGTGCTGCCTTTACCTGTGGTACAATGCTTTTTACCCGACTCACTAGGCCCCTTAGTTTATCAGTCATCGCAGTTGCACCATCTGTGCTGATTCCAACACATCGCGACCAGGAGTGTTCATTTTGGACAATAAAATCGTTAGCTACATTAAAGATAGCCTCTCCTGTTGTGTTTGTAGGAAGAGGACGACAGAAAAGAAATTCATCATGTACTTCCCCACAGTAAATATACCTAACAAAGCACAAAAGATTTGCCTCGTTCCCTATATCTGTGGACTCGTCCAGCTGTAGTGAAAAATACAGACTCTGCTGTAATTGTGATACCAGCTGAACTTTCACATTTTCAGCCATTGACGTTATCCTTTTCTTGACAGTGTCGTTGGACAAAGGTATCTTTTTCATTTCTTTACTAGCCTTTTCTCCAAGCATGATCTCTGTCATTATCTTAGCTGCTGGTTTGACCAAAGTCTTGCCTATGGAATGCGCCTTTCCTGTTTTTGAAATTAATAATGACATTTTGTATGAAGATTCAGTGTCCTTTGCATTTTCTCCAGATATAAAAAAAGATGAAGCTTCCTTTTTTCTGTGAATATCAAGTTCATTACATTTTCTTTGAAAAAATTCTATGGGTTTTCCCACATATTCCTTATGTCTGGACTCGAAATGTCTTCTGAGATTTGAGGGTTTCATAGCCTCATTAGCTAATGTTTCATAGCACAAAACACACTGTGGGATAGGATCCTCACTGTTGCCTTGCCAAAAAATTCCAAGTTTCAAGTAATCACTGCAGTATTTACACTTCTTTTTGGCTGTTTCTTGGTGTGTTTGCTTGTGCCCTACAGTGGTAACCGAGGCATCTGTACTGCTTTGGTTTGTGTCAGCGGTGTTCCCTTCGTCCATGACATCTGCGCCTGCCTCCAGTAGCTTGATCTGAGTTGCACTGTTAGCATCGTTTCTTTCTTCTTTAAGGCCAGTGCTGTCTTGGTTGTTGTTCTGGAGTTCAGTTTTTTTCTTTGTAAGTGAGCCTGTCTTGAGCCACAGATCCATTATCCTGATGCTAAAAAGTAAGCTAGGCTGTCTTCTGATGTTTATCCTGCAAGTAACTTGGCGAGGTCACGAGGTCTAGTATTCGAAATTCTAATCTCAAAAAGGTAGGTTATAATGTTTAACAAATGGCATATAAAAAATCAGTATGTTGTCATAAGCATCCAGATGATTTTCTTACCTACAAAGAGGAGCACAAGCAACTGCCGTGTGTTCCTCACAGAAGCCTTAACGTCAACTGATATGTGGCGGGCGGCCGCACCACCGGGCATCAGTCAGTACAATGTTGCCAAATCATAAACACCACTGCCTTAAATAAAGTTTTTTTTTTTTGTGTGTGTGTGTCTTTTTCGGAATTTCGTTGAGGATTTCACCCCAAGGGAGGAAGGCGGCATTACTTAAATTACTTCCATCCCAATGTGACTTAGCCACGGTAAAAAGCCATCAGGATTTGGTGCTACAAAAATAGGAATTTAGGACGTTTTGGCCGAAAATTTGACTGAAATTGATATTAAAAATTATCTGCGGACCCCTTGGAATATTCCACGGACCCCTGGGGGTCCGCGGACCACACTTTAAGAAACACTGGTTTAGATAATAAGTATACATTGTTAACTGATTAATTTTGAGGTTTTTAATTTGGAAGCATGCATACCCACACATACATAGACGCACACACATACAAGTGCACGTATATATGCATATATATATATATATATATATATATATATATATATATATATATATATATATATATATATATATATATATATATACATTTTATATAGGCCTACATACATACATACATACATACATAAATATATATATATATATATATATATATATATATATATATATATATATATATATATATATATATTTACATATATATATATACAGTATATATATATATATATATATATATATATATATATATGTATATGTATATATATATATATATATATATATATATATATATATATGTATATATAAATATCAATATCTGTATATGTATATATATGTATATATAGACATATATATAAATATATATATATATATATATATATATATATACATATACATACAGTATATATACATTATATATATATAGGCCTACATACACACATACATACATTCAAACATACATACATATATATATATATATATATATATATATAGATGTATATATATATATGTATATATATATATCAATTTCTATATATGCATATATATATATATATATATATATATATATATATTTATATATATATGTTGTGTGTGCACAGACTATGAAAAAGCCTTTGATGGTGCGCACCAGCCAATTTTTTGGAGAGTCCTGCATTATTATGGAGTAACACTTAAATATGTAAATTTGATTAAGTCTGTTTATCAGCATAGCAAGTGTTAGTGGAGTCCTAGCAAATGAATTTCCAGTGACCAGCGGAGTACTCCAAGGGAACGTGTTTTCACCTATGTTGTTTATCCTCCTCATGGATTTTGTAATGCATAGAACAGTTGGGGATGGTGACGAAGGATTGGACTGGAATGGTAAAAGGAAATTAGTTGACGCAGACTCCTAGAGTATGCTGATGACACTGTCCTTATCAGCAGAACACCATAGGACTTGCAAAGTTTGCTTACCAGAATGTATGAAATATTCGATGACGTTGGGCTTAAGATCAATTGAAGAAAGACAGATGATGGGAACGGGATATGCAATGGACGATGAAATTTCATTGGAAAGAGAAAGGTAGAATCATTTAAATATCTAGGAACTATGATCTCAAATACATGTTCTTTAGAATTTGAGTTTAATGAAAGATCGAAAAAGCAAATCAGACAGCGGTTAGGTTTAAGTAAAATTTGGAAAACAAATCGCCTGAAATTACATATAAAAATCAGGCTATATATCAGTTTAGGGAGATCGGTGTTACTTTATGGACATGAGTCGTGGTATGATAATGAAACAATATCCAACAGAATTTGTAGATTTGAGAACAAAGCCCTCAGAAGGATAATGGGAGTTAAATGGCAGGACAGGATCAGAAATGAAACTCTAAGAGAGATTACTCGAGCACCATATGTGGACGAGATCATGGTAAAGAGTTAACCAAACTTTTATCTTGGCTCCACAAGGCACTAGCACAGATGGTAGACCCAGGCCTACATGGCTGAGGACTATGAAGAGTGAAGTAGAAGATGATAAATGGAGAAGTATTGATTTAAAAGCTCAAGATAGAGACAACTAGTGAAATCTATCCGAGGCTCCTTTCGTCAATAGGCATAGAAGGATATGATGATGATGACGATATATATATATATATATATATATATATATATATATATATATATATATATATACCTATATAGGTATATATAAATATATATATATATATATATATATATATATATATATATATACCTATATATGTATATAAATATATATATATATATATATATATATATATATATATATATATATATATATATATATATATATATATATATACATATGTATATATATATACACACATATATATATATATATATATATATATATATATATATTGTGACAGTGCTTCATTATAAATATTATTTTCTTTTTAGCGCCGTTCTGTGTGGAATTCTCAATTTAGGTAAATAATATTCCATGGTCTGTCATAGTATTATTATTATTTTTGTTATTATTATTACTTCCTAAAATACAACCCTAGTTGGAAAAGCAGGATGGTATAAGCCCAGGGGCCCCAACAGGGAAAATAGCCCAGTGAGGAAAGGAAACAAGGAAAATTAAAATATTTTCAGAACAGTAACATCATCTAAATAAATATTTCCTATATAAACTATAAAAACTTTAACAAAACAAGAAAAAGAGAAATCCAGATAGAATAGTGTACCCTCGAGCAAGAGAACTCTCACCCAAGACAGTGGAAGACCATGGTACAGAGGCTATGGCACCATCCAAGACTAGAGAACAATGGTTTGATTTTGGAGTGTGCTTCTAGAAGAGCTGCTTACCATAGCTAAAGAGTCTCTTCTACCCTTAGCAAGAGGAAAGTAGCCAATGAACAATTAGAGTACAGTATTTAATAACTTGGATGGAGAAGAATTGTTTGGTAATACTGTTTATTCTAACCTGGAGCGATTAATGGAAATAACTGAAAAAAACTAAAGAAAAACCTTCAAGACTAATGCCTTTTGAGCTATACTATCGTACAAAACTAATATAATGCCATTGGGTATAACAAAAAGAAAAAAAGGAGTACAAAAATACACATTTCACATAAATCAAAGTAGCTTACCAAAATTATTGGGACTTGTATTCGCTTGAAACAAAAAGTAATAAAAACACATTACTGGCAGCATTTCCCTTGCTTCTGATTGAGACGAGAGTTGTCTTGATTGTGTTTACTTATATCCAGTAGAAGGGTATGAATATATATATCTATCTATATATATATATATATATATATATATATATATATATATATATATATATATATGTATATATATATATATATATATATATATATATATATATATACATATATGTATGTATAAAAGTATATATATATATATATATATATATATATATATATATATATATATATATATATATATGTATATATATATACAAATATAATATATACATAAATATATATATATATATATATATATATATATATATATATATATATATATATATATTCAGTATATCATAATGTAAAGAAACATTTGCCATCCCTCCTCCCCCATCTCGTATTATGGAGTTATTCACCTAAATCTTCAAACAGTACTCACTGAGTCCATCTATTAGCAAAACAGGGAACCATGTATGATGAGAGATCCTTGGCAAACCAATGACGTCACAACTGGGTGACACCATTACCTCCAAGAGTAAAAAATACAGTGCACCAGAATTATAAGATTCTTATAGATAATCAAATTAACTTCTTATCTTAGCGACATTATACATTTACCTAATTGATATACTTATGTATTATCATAATCATAATAAGATAAGTATTTGAAGTAAGAATAGTTATTTAATAGAAAAAGGACAACCTAACTCACGCACATCGTAAAATGGCATCTTCCATCACGTCCGGGTACAAGGCCCGGGCAATCTAGACCAACCAGCCTTCCATCACATAGTTAGTATATCATTCAGTCTATCATTCAGTATATCATTCATTGGTAGTTTTCCCAGACCAATTTCGTGTACCTTGGACTTGAAATGATTCAAAATTATTATTATTATTATTATTATTATTATTATTATTATTATTATTATTATTATTATTATTATTACAGCCCATGTTTGTAAAAGTAAAATATTACAAGCCCATGGGCTCTAACAGGGAAAGCATCACACCTAGAATGACACCTAGAATTTTAAATGAATTATGTATAGTTAAAAAGACATTGTCAATTCCAAGATCTGGATGTTGAGGAGTCATTGCCCCCGACCTACTTACAATCATAATTTGAGTTTTGTTAGGGTTAAATTCCACAATGCTCCACAATTTGCATCATGCACCAATTTGGGCTAGATCTCTATATCAATTGATTGAGTGTATATTCAGGAGATGGAATTAATGCAAAAAGAGTAGCATCATCTGCATGTTGAGTGAGCTTATTTTCTAGTCCAAACACATATCAATTGTATATAGTATGAGATTATGGATCAAGAACACAACCCTGAGGACCACCAGATATTACATTCCTATATTTACTATGGTGTCCGTCAACAACTAATCTCTGCAATCTATCATCTAAAATTTCAATAATGACCTTAAGAAACGACCCACCTACTCCCATCTGTTTAAGTTTGAAAACAAGGCCCTCACGATTAACACAGTCAGATGCAGTATTAAAATCAAAGGCAATCATACGAATTTCCTGATTTTTGTACAGGGTTGAAAATTGTAAGATCATCACAGGCTCCGAGGCCTCTGCGAAAGACAAACTGCAAGCTGTGGGTCAGATGGTTACTTTCAGCTTACCTATTCAGATGTTTTGCTAAATGAAGTTTAAAAACTTTATATAGGCGAGTTTCGGTGGTAAACAGATTTGCACGATGGAATAACATTCCAGTTCTTCAACAAGTTAAAAAAGAACCGCTTCTTGCTAACTTTCGAAAAATAGTAAACAACTTAAAGCTTTGTACCCTAAAGAAGTGTACATAATACACGAAAGCGCTTGGTACCTGGTCTTTTCCTTTCCTGTTTCCTGTGGATTTTACACTTTAAAGCTAAGAAATCAACGGTTTTTATAAAGAAACAAAGAAAAAATACCCTATGGGTCTACACCTTTATAAGCATCAAGGTCCATCATAAGCATTTTAATTTCACGGGACAGAAAAGTGAAACTAGTTCGTTTAGCCTCAGTGAAGGACAGAGCCATCTGATTTAAGTAAAAGACAAACTATTAAGTCTATACCAAGGAGTATAGAATTGAGATTAGCCCACCATTTATACTCCTGGGTTGTATCTGAAAGATTTTATTTTTTTGGTCAAATTGTATTCCTATTTAGTTGAAGTTTAAGCCCTCCAAGCAAAAGCTATTACCTGAATATAGTTATTACAGGTCAAATCTGATATGTTACCTTTCCAAAAAGATAAACCTCTCTTTTCTCTTTTTCTTTTTTTTCTTTTTTATATAAGCACGTCTACAATCATCACTGAACCAGGGTTTGTCCTTCACTTGGTATTTTAACATACGAGACAGGATACGTATATCGATTATGGTGAAAAGATTTTCATTCAACAGAACAACATAAGATTTTCATTCAACAGAACACCATGCGCAGCCCCTTCATACAATTATGACCAATTCAAATGCAAAAAGATCGCTTGAAATGTCATTCTTTATATCTTGATTAAACAGAATAGGATGAATTTCAAGAATGAAGAGGCCTACTGAGAAATATACCACATTGACGAAATTGGCGATTATCAGTTTTAGAGATTCAATCTAGAACACAATTGTGGATTTTTTATTTTAGATATTTGAATCACGTACATATGATTACTGATGTAACCTTTGGTATGTTTATATTAATTCAAGAAATTTTTCTTCAGCAGTTGGAGTGTTTATTATATTTGAAAGAAACTGAATCATTTATTTCATAGAAACAGATATTAAACTTGTGTAAATGAGAAGGGCGGATATCATATAGTAAAATATAGACAAATATTTTAAAATATTTATTACATAAAGAGTTCAACAACATTTAGTCCACCTCAGAGGTGAAAAAGACTAAATATATTTAGAAATTCACCAAATTTATCAATAATTATATTCTCTCTTGGACATAGTACGAAGTCGAAATCCTGAAATCATCCGTTCATGAGGATGTCCTAGTTTGGTTTTGGCCGGATCCGGTTAAGTCGTCAACAGTCATCCCTCCGACTTGAACCAGGATCACCAGATAAGTCGCCACTAAACTCAGGCACTGCAATTAGAGTAAAGTACTTTTAATCATAAGATGCTTCCTTGAATAAAGGAAATGTTAACTATCTTTAGCTAGTGCACTCGGGCCGTCAAAAATAACGGCTAAATAGATAGATATACACACACGTACTGACACCCACGCCCTCTGACCATGGTATGACTACTTTTTCTTCCCCTATCCGAGGGACGTAGAGAGTTTAGCGTAACCGGAATATATATATATATATATATATATATATATATATATATATATATATATGTATATATATATATTGTTTATTTATGTATATGTATATATATATATATATATATATATATATATATATATATATATATATATATATATATATGTGTGTGTGTGTGTGTGTATATACACATATATATATATATATATATATATATATATATATATATATATATATATATATATATATATACAGTATATATATATATATATATATATATATATATATATATATATGTGTGTGTGTGTGTGTGTATATATACACACACATATATATATATATATATATATATATATATATATTTATATATATATATATATATACATATATACCATCATCATCTTCTTCATCATCAGCCGCTAATAGTCCATTGCAGGTCAAAGGCTTCAGATATGTCCCTCCACTCCTTTCTGTATGTGGTCTTTTTATGCCAGTACACACCAGCACATTTTCTTAGCTCATCAATCTAGTCTTTTCTTCCTTCCCCTGGTTCTTTTGCGATCTCTAGAGACCTATTCTGTAATTAATGTCCATCTATTATCTGTCATTCGTATTGTATGTCCTGTCCATGTCCATTTCATTTTCTTATCTATTTATCCTGAACTTTAATTTGCTTGCGTATCCACATTTGCATTTTTTCTGTCTCTTGGTGTTATTCCCATCATTATTCTTTCCATAGCTCTTTGAGTTGTAACTAGCTTGTGTTCTAAGGCTTTAATAAAACTCCAAGTTTCTGATGAATAAGTTAATACTGGTAGGACCATCTGATTAAATACTTATCCTTATTGAGTAAGTGTAATTTTACTTTTCCTAATTGTCCTTTTGTGTACCAAAATCTCCATCCCATGCTTATCCATCTTATAATTTTGGTCTCATATCCTTAGGAAACACATACTGATTGTCCTAAGTACATATTTTCATTAATAATCTCTAGAGGTTCGCCCATAACCTTTATTCGTTGTCTCGTTTCATTTTCATTGAACATTATTCTTAATTCACTCATTTTAATTTTCAGTCCTACATTTCTGTTTTTCTCTATTCAGATATTTTGTCATCTTTTGCAGTTCCTCCCATGATTCACTAAAGAGAACCATGTCATCTACAAAATATCTTAAGTTGTTAAGGTATTTCCCATTAATATTAATTCCTACATTTTTCCAACCTAGATTCCTAAAAACTTCTCCTAGGCATGTTGTGAATAATTTAGGAGAGATGGGGTCTCCCTGTCTAACTCCTTTCCCAATCGGAATTTTCTCACTATCTTTATGTAGTTTTAGTATTGCTGTACTTCCTGTATAGATATCGTCAAGAGTTCTAACATAAGATTCATCTATTCCTTGTCTTTGAAGATCTTCCATTACTGCTGAAGTTTTGACAAAATTAAAAGCTTTCTCACAGTCTAAAATGCCATACATAATGGTTTGTCATACTCTGTTCATTTTTCAATTGTCTGGTCAATTACATGGATATGGTCAGTTGTTGAATACCCATTTCTAAAGCCTGCCTGCTCTTTTGGTTGATTTAGCCTAATATGATCTCGTAAATATTTTATACATTACGGAGAGTGAATCTATTGGCTGGTAATTTTTTCCGGTCTTTAGTGTCTCCCTTTTTGTGAAGCCTCTTTTCATGTCTTTTAATTTTTTTTTTTTTACTTCACCTACTTTCACTTTTGTTACTGGGTCAGGCATTTCATTATTTCTATAAGCAAAATAATTTCTTATATCACTATTCTATAGTGTGGCATAGAAATCCTTTGCAATTTTATCACTCCATCTCTAATGTTGATAATATTTCCACATTCATCCTTTAATGAAAAGATCTATTGGCATCCTGTTCCAAATGTTCTTTTCCTTTCCTTAGTGTTTCCTTAATTTTGGTCTGATTGGGTTTACAAATGTCTTGGGGCTTTAGTTTGTTTATTGTTTTGATTAGTTCTGCTAATTCTATTTCATCTCTCTTTGATATTACCCTTATTCCCAAACTTTTCTTTAATGAATTTTTGGTCTTTTCGGTTAGTTTTCCTTGATCTTGTTTAAGAACTTTTCCACCTATCATTTGTATTGATTCCATACAAATTTTGTTAAGTTACTTGTTTATTTCTTCTTTACTTGCTTCCATTTAATCATGTAACAGGGAGTATTTATTTTCGATTGCTAAACGAAAATCATCTAATTTTTCTCTTGTTAAAGGAGTGTTTATTTTCTTTCGTAAAAACTAGTTTTTCTCTTTCTTTCCTTAGATCTAAACAAATTTTACTTCTCACGATTCCATGGTCACTTTAACTTGTTTAGCACTGTTACATCTTTAATTAATTTACTTTATCACTGAGAATAAAATGTAACTCGGTTTTTGTTGCTCCATTTGGGGTTCTCCATGTCCATTTTCTTAGTTCCCTTTTATGAAAAAAAAATTGTTCATGATTTTTAGATTGTTTCTTTCAACAAATTCTACAAACATGTCTCCTCTGACATTCCTTGTGCCTACTCCAAATTTACCTACTGCTAATTCTCCTCTCTTCTTTTGACATATCTTCACATTGAAATCACCCAATATATATGTCAATGTAAAATTAGTCTTATATTTTTTTTTTCACAGATATCTCCAAATCTTCATGAAACGTTTCTATTTCTTCCATTGTATGGGATGTTGTTGGTGCTTACGTTTGAATTATACATATATATATGTACATATATATATATATATATATATATATATATATATATACATATATATATATATATATATATATATATATATATATATATATATATATATATATATATATATATATATATAATGGCGAAACATCTATTTTTGGGTGAGATGGCCATGTCGTCCTGATGGAAGTTCCTATAAGTAGCTTCCTAAGGGATATATGTACTACAGTGATATTCCCAGAGAATTTTACCTTTAGGTCTCCAGAATTCTAACTCTTGGCGCGAATATCCTTAAATTTTCTCTAAAGGATATCGCATAATATCAGAGGACGTATTCTTGACACGCCACATAGCAATCTGCACCCCTAATAGCGTTTACGCTTCGAGGGGGAAAGTGGCAGAATAGAAGGGGAGCCGTATCAAAGTTACCCTAGTTCTCGTACTACTATTGAGTATCACAACAGCGCCATATCCAAGATGGCGGACATTCCTTGTAGCATTGAGCATGGTGCTACAGATACAGTACTTCGGGAGGGATACTGTAAAGATCTTTTCTTTTAGAAAAGAAGGGTGGGTACATCAGGACGACATGGCCATCTCATCCAACAATAGATTTTTCGCTTCGCTCAAAATCCGTTTTTTGGGCTCAAGCCATGTCGTCCTGATGGAAGCGTACCAGAGCATTAATGTATCTCTGGATTTTCATCAGTGCCTTAACCTTGGGACAACATTTCTATGGTCATTTGGATCAATTCAGACAATTGATGTTACCGTTATCCGTCAACATCACTAATCATAAATGATGTTAGTGCTTCCTGCCCCCTACAGGGAAGAGTCATTCTAGACAGTAGAAAAGGGGCCTCAAGGTTTGCATATATTGTATGAACAAACATAAGTATACACTGAATATACAAACAGTCTCATAGTTTGTATATATTGCCGAATCAATATCAGTGTCTCTTATATCCATTGTTTGCGAGCATACAATTATATGAAGAATACTTACTTCAAAAGTCAAAGAACTCTGGCATTTTAAACATGCAATTGTCGGGTGAACTTGGACGCAATTACATTCTAATACACATTTATTTCTAATAAATGACTAAATGAATTAACAAGTAAAACGAATGTAGCATGATAACGGAATTATACATGTAACATATACAAAAATTATATTTCTTTCTTGAAAGGAAAGAAATGATGAGTGCCACTCTCAGATTGAAGAAAAATTTATAATAAAATTTCTCTTCGTAATTTCTGTACCGGTTACCTTCTATCAACACTGTGTACTACGTACACACGGCACTAGTGCTATCTGTATAATTCCACACCTGGGATTTTGAACAGAGTTAGTGTCACCATGGTAACACTCATTCAAAGGAGGTCACACTAAAAGTGATGACCCCTTCTCCCTTTAATTGACAGTCCCAGTCAATTAGCTGTTTATCGCAGAATTAGATGGCAGGTTTAAATACACTACCCGCCGCCACCACATAATGCTTCAGTTCATGGACCTGCTTAGCATAGTGTTTGTAGAACACTCTGGATGATCCCCATCCAGTATATGAGCGAAGACGTTCAAGGTCCCAATTAATTAACTGTTTATGACAGTAATTAGGGGGCAGGTTTTAATACGCTACATGCCGCTTTAGTTCATGGACCTGCTTCGCATAGAAGTCCATATACTGAAAGAAGTTCAGTGATGAAGCAATTTTTCTCAGATCATGACCTGAGGAAGTACTGTCAGGATCTGCTCTACGAATAAAGTAGGCGAGCTTCGGCCTCAGTTGTTTTAGGGATAAGTTTGATCCAGAGGTTTCTCCTTTAAAGAGCTGTCCTCCCCTGAAGTCTGAAGTTCTACGAAGATAGACCTTTAGACACTCTACAGGACATAGAGAGACATCTTCCTTCAGAGGGCAGATCCTCCAGGGACCCCACCTCTTAGTGGGTAGCTCATTCTTAGCAAGAAAGGTTGGATCAGGGTGGAGATTCAGTTCTCCCGCTTCTGTGAACTGGATGTGGCCCTCATCTCTAGATAGGGCCACTATTTCACTAACTCTAGCCCTGGAGGCTATAGCGAACAGAAAAATAACCTTTTAGGTTAGATCCTTAAGGGAACAATCTTCATTGTTCACAGATGAGGCATAATGTAGGACCTTGTCCAAAGACCAAGAGATGGGCTTTGGTGGTGCTGCAGGCCTAAGCTTGCACATGCCTTCGGGATCTTATTAAAGATTTCATTCGCCAGATCCAATTGAAAGGCATATAGAAGAGGTCTAGTCAAGGCTGACTTGCACGTAGTTATTGTGTTGGCTGCCAGACCTTGATTATAAAGGTGGACAAAGAAGGACAGACAGAAGTTCATTGAAATTTCTTTCGGTCCTTTTGCTTTTACGAAAGCAACCCACTTTTTCCAAGAAGACTCATATTGTCTTCTAGTTGACTTAGACTTGTATTCTTCTAGGAATTCTATATTGCCTTCTGAGATCCCAAATCCTTTCCTAACCACTAGGGCAAGAAAATCATGAAATGAAGGGTTCGGGTTCTCTGTGATAAATCAAAGGGAATTAACTTCTGAACCTTCCAAAATAGTCCTGGGTTCAAAACTAGGGCCAGCCTCAGCCTCAGTTCCTTCACTAAAGCGGACAGATTGCTCTTGGGCTACTTGGGAGCCAACAGAGCTACTCCTCCCTGGAAGGATCTCAGCATGTTGAGGACCTTCAGCAGGTGATTGGATGGGATGAACAGGAAATCCTGAGTCCATCCCTTCCATACCAGAGACATGATGTCTGGTATCTCCACTAGAGGATCCTCGTATGGGGCTACATATCGAGGTAGTTTCTTGAAGACGCTCGTGATGAAGAGGTCGATCTGCAGCTCGGGGACTTGTTCCCATCTGGGAGAGAATAGGTCTGCGTCCGTGGACCATTCTAACTCTATCGGCTTGAGCCCAAGTAGAGCATCCACTGTCACATTATGGATCGATTATATATGAACTGCTGACAGGTGCCATCCCTTTAAGGAAGGGATGGTTAACGTCACCTGGACTGTATGAGATGTTCTCTAGTATTGTCGATTGCAACGTCTCATTATCGCTTCGGTGTCCCAGATCAGCCGTAGGAAGTCTGATCTGCGTGGAGAGAGTTTCCCCACTCATGACAGGACCAGCATGGTCTTGGGACTTTCGGGCTTTGACCTTTGTTAGGGAAGCGATTAAGGAAGGACCAATACCGGTCTTTTTAGATCTCTTCGGGCGTTTGATGCGTATCTTCTCCAGACTCTTAACGCATCTTTCAGCAGTGCTCTTAGCACTGGGTCTGTCTCTATTGCAAACTGGAGAGAGTTCAGACTCCTCCCTGTTAGCATCTTGGAAATCTGACTGATTACCGGAGTCTCTTGACTGACCTTGCAATTTCCTTTTACATTCCCAAGGGAAAGGAGAGTTGGTGTGACCACAGGCTTCAATGGTTTTTTAGCCATTGAAACCTTTGTGCTGGAGAGAATCGAGACTTCTTGAAGCTTATCTTGCATCCGCGATGTTCCGGAACTGGATCATTACCTTGGATGTTCATAGACCAGCCACTTCGGGTGCTGCCCACCCTAGACTCTCGTTCAGGTACATTGTTGCCCGAACCCTTTCTAGGCTTGGTTTTTGCGTGACTGTGTCTGCCAATCCTGTGAAGATATTTAGGACTGTGTCTAGTTCGACAAGAATCTTTCTTAGAATATACATTACCCTCTGTAACTTGAATCCTAGATAGGAGGGGAGGTGGTGATTGACTGGAAGTTGCCAATAGACAACTTTCAGGTCTGACAAAACTACAAACACCCCTTTTTGAAACAGCGTCCTTATGTTCAGAAGGATTAACATTCTGAACTCGCTGTTTTATTTGAACTTGTTGAGTGGCGACAAGTCCAGAATGACTCTGAGTCTTCTTGAGTCCTTCTCATGAACACCAAACAGCCTTCCCTGGAATTCGATGGACTATAGTTTCCTTACCACCTGTATGCTCTAAAGCTCTCAGGTATACTCCTCCAGGAGGGTTTTGGATTGTAGGAAGAGTTGAGGAAATGATGGTGGAGATATTTCTACCTCCTATCTTAGTCCCATCTTGATTAGGCCTTGGACCCAAGGATTGAAGGTCCAGCGATCCTGACGGAACCTCCCTCCTACCAGAAGCATCTCTATGATTCGAGTGATCCGTAGGTTTATATTTTCGACCACCTGCCTGTGGCACCGCGGTCACTACAACTGTGGGATATTGTTGAACAGCCCGATGTATATTTCCAGACTTTTCCATCTTCCTTTTAGGTTGGGGACCCACAACCGTGGAAGACTTTCTCTTTGAAAGGAGGCCCCACTTTTGGAGAAGTCTTATGTTCTCCGTAGTGGCTTTCTTAATCACTTTTCTAACTACCTCGTCTGGGAAGAGGTCTTTACCCCAGATGTTGGAAGATATTAGCTTCCTTGTTTCATGTTTCACTGTTGCGGTAGCGAACACAAACTCCCTACATGCTCTCCTAGCCTTCATAAAGGCATAAAGGTCTTTTACTAAGGTAGCCATATGCATTTTGGCTAAGACCATGAGCATGCCTGGGGTACCTTGATGGGTTGAACAAAACTCTATGTAGTTTTGTAGGGATAGGCAGGCTGCAAGTCTCTCCTTTGTCTCTTGTTCATTATACAAGAGAAAATCGGATAATTTAGGGAGATTTTCGTTAAACTGTCGACTGGCGACATCCACATCTAGTCTTCCTACTGAAAAGGTTAAGTCGCCTTCCTTCCAGTCCTTCTCCTGTCTGGGAAAGCCTAGTGACAGAGGCTTGCACTCCGCGAGTGCAGGACATGGTCTACCTGCCTCCACTGCCTTGGCAACAGATTTAAACGCCTTCCCCATAAAGGGGAATGAAATTGAAGCAGGAGCAAGAAAGAAAGGGTGCCTGTTACCTAGTGTGAATACCTTAGACACCGAGTAACCCGCCTTTTTCAGGCTACTTGACAGGATAGCCTGTGCCTTATCATGATCGAGAATCATGACTTTCTTCGATTCCGTTTCTTTTCTTGACATTGGTTCATAGTTCAGTCGAACGAAACAATTAGGGAAAGCGTCAAAGTCTAGCCAAAACTGGATTTTGTCCAAAGGAACAGCACCCATCTTCTCCGAGATGTAGAGTTTGCCGTTTAAAATCGGCATTAGCTCCGCAAACCTCCAGGGATTGGTTTTGGAGCATGTCGGAAGGTCTTGATCCATGGGTCATTTGTATGACCCTTGGGGAGCAACAAGTGGAGCTTTACAAGGTTCTATCTTGCATTTCGCTTCCTGCTTATCATCTTGTTTGCGAAAGTTTTCTATTAGATTTTTCACTTGGGCCCATAATTGGACCATTCCATCTAATAGAGGGTAGAAGGTGAAGATGTTGATGTCAATGGCTCTAGAGCCGGCATAGACGGAAACAATTCCGACACGACATTCTCCCCTTCTTCCCGTGGGCGCTTTCTGCCCTCCTTCTCAAAGGCTATCTGGCCGTCGGGAGATGTACCTCGTGCCTGGGGCACCATTATTTCCTTACATGCTTTCAGAAATAGTAGCTTACGCATCCTATCATTAGGTAGGTAAGGTCCCGGAGAGATTTTCTGGAAGCCTCTCACCCAGTTGCGTAATTTGTAACGAGCTACATCCCTAGTCTCTATCGACTTGGGATTCTCGAAACCCTCGGACATTAAGGTCTGACATACATTGCAAACCTGCGGGTTCCAATTATGTAGGGATTCGGAAATAATATTGCAGGGGGCATGAAACCTGCATGTATCATGACCGTAAAAACACTTACTCTTGATCTTGCAGAAGACTGCAACACATCATCTGGTGTTCCTCCTGTAAAGAAAGATAAACAGAATGAGTATACGAATGATTATCTCACTGATAAGCAATATATAAAACTCATCTTTTAACAAAATAGCTTAGGATAGTAAGCTATAAAGGGATAGTGGGAGACACATACTTGTGTATCCCCTGCAAGCAAATGCTGTTACCTCCCCTCAGTATTAATTATAAGGAGATTCCTCTATCAAGGGAACTCCACCTAAAAGAGTTCTAACCCCTAGGGGTAGAGAAGTGTATAAGTCACTGTGCCTTTTCATTCTTAACACTGTGGGGTAAGGATGACTGATTTCTTAATCAGAATATTAAAGAAATACTATTCTTTCAATATAGGAGCGTTACCAGCAGAAGCTCGCACAAGGGTACCCAAGATATGTTAGAAATAACTACTGTATAATCATACTATAGTTTTATATTTGCAGTATATACTATGTTGCAAATTACTGGCTACTGTATAATTATATATAATGTAGTTCAGCCAGTGTGCTGCCTTTGTGGAAAGCATCTGACGGCACAGTCCAGCTGGCATGACGCCAACTGGACTAGGAAAAACAAAAGACATATATTTGTGTATCCCACCCAACCTATTTGCTGTGGCCTCCCTTACAATATTAAATCATAGAGTTTCCTGATCAGAGAGACTCAAGGATAAGGGCTCTACCCTTTAAGGGTTAGGAGTGTAATACCCCAGCCCTTAAAATATTTAATATTGTAGGGTAATCTGAAAACTGATTTCTAATTAGAATATTGAAGAAATCTTATTCTTTCAATATAGGATTGGGCTCAGCAAATACCTGGGTAGGGATACCCAAGATATATTGGAAATAACTACTAGTATAATATATACAGTAGTTTTTTATCAGCAGTATATCCTATACTGCAAATATACTGACTACCTGTATAAACATATACTGTAGTTCAGCCGGCATGTTGCCGGCACATCCAGCATGCTAGCTAAAATAGAGAGAGAGATAGCATGGAGTGAAGGCTACCTATTACTGTGTATGTATATAGTAATTAAGGATGTAAAGTCTAATTTTACTGCCTTTCTCCAGAAAGAAGGTTCAAATGGAAGGGGAGAATGTAGCATTCAGGGTTCCATTCAGCCACACTACTATCGCCGGCGATTTCACGCCGATACACCGCCGGCAGGCTAGCCTCCGGCAGCACTAGTACAGTTGGCGTGCTGCCGGCTGAGTCAACACCTATCTCTGCCGGCCTGGTCGGCGGTACTCCGACAATAGAACTTGTGGCTAGCAGTCCAAGGGAGAACTGAAGAACCTTGGTGACAGAAGGGACTTCACACTCACAGCCATCATGGCTGCCGGTAGCCGGCAGCCGCCGGCAGCCGTCATGGCTGCCGACAAATAACATGGCTACCAGCAGCATGCATCGCTGCCGGCAGCCGTCATAGCCGCCGACAGTTTGTAAGATACATGGTCGCTGGCATTCAATATGGCCGGAGGCAGTTGTCATGCCTGCCTGCAGTTGGTAGAGCCACAGGTAGCCGGACAACGGCTGTAGAGAGGGAGTCTGGCCGGCTCCGGCAACCCACCGGCAACGGTAAGGTTGCAGGACGTTGGCTCAAGAAAGACAATGGCTCGGCCATCATAAAAGAACAGATGGGGAGGAAAAGGGTCCTATATGAGGTGTGGTAGGAGCCGGCAATGTTGCTGGACCTAAACACCTTGAAGAAACTGTGTTTCAGTATCGGCACCATCCTAGGCAGCAGGAGAATCTTCTATTATCCAGCCTAGGGTGTGCCAATACAGTTAAGGGGACGGCAGCAGTGCCGCCTCCTCTCAACAAGGGAGAAACAGAGTTTCAGTGCCTCGCCATCCTAGGCCTCAGAAGTATACTACTCTTCAGCCTAGGGTCTGCGAGCATAGGACTAGTCTACTAGGCCACAGGGAGAAGGTGGGGGCATCATACAACCACTTCAGGTGTAGCCTAGGGAGGGCTAGCCTCCTATGCCAGCAGCCTAGCCGGCAGGGGAATGACTATTCACCCTGCCGGCCAATTGCCGACACAAGACTAAATACTCTGAGGTTCTGATCGAATCCCAAAACTTGCCATCTGCTGTTAAGGGACAAGACAGAAAACCCTAGGCTAGTCATGCCTGAATTAAAAATTCAAGGCCAACCCATTAGGGTTGTAGCCTAAGGCTACACTCAGAGGGAAGAGAGATTACCCTAAAATCTCTATTAGAGACGAGCATCGGTTATATAATAATTCTAGGAGATATCAATCTCCAATTAATTGATAAACCAATACACGAGGGTAACCAGGGAAATGTCGAAAGAATATGTTGCCTAGGTTAGGTTACCTAGGCAAGGTGAGATCTCGGTTACCTATATCACCAAAACTCTGACATATACGATCGACACAGAAAAAGGAAAAATTATTCATATAAATATCTTTACAAGTATAAAATGCCTAAATAGCTTTCATAATTAAATTATTAATGCTATTCAAAACTGGGAATGTCGTTCTACTAACTAAATAACACATGCCCGACGAACGATAGCGCCCATGGTGCCTCCGGTAACAGGCTTAGCTCCTAATCATAATAAATTACTCTAATTTCACTGTGAGACAGGAATTTAAATACACATATTGTAAAGATTCAATACTCAACTTTCAAGAGGCGAAAGAAGCTGGGGATTGCATAATAATAATCCTTGAAAATCGATCGAAAATGTCAGATCAACAGGGAACACCACCATGCGAATTCGCTACAAAATTAGGAACGTCCGCTATCTTGGATATGGCGCTGTTGTGATACTCAATAGTAGTATAAGAACTAGGGTAACCTTGATATGGCTCCCCTTCTATTCTGCCACTTTCCCCCTCGAAGCATAAACGCTATCAAGGGTGCAGATTGCTATGTGGCGTGTCAAGAATACGTCTGCGATATCCTTTAGAGAAAATTTAAGGATATTCACGCCAGGAGTTAGAATTCTGGAGACCTAAAGGTAAAATTCTCTGGGAATATCACTGTAGTATGTATATCCCTTAGGAAGCTACTTATAGGAACTTCCATCAGGACGACATGGCTTGAGCCCAAAAATATGTATATACATGTATATATATATATATATATATATATATATATATATATATATATACACACACATATATATATATATATATATATATATATATATATATGTATATATATATGTATACATATATATATATATATATATATATATATATATATATATATATATATGTATATATATATATATATATATATATATATATATATATATATATATATATATATATATATATATATATATATATATATATATATATACTCTTTATTACATAACTGATATATGGGTTATCGTTTCTGGTTTTCACAAGACTTATAGACCTGTAATATACAGCACATTTTTTTCCATCAGAAAATTGGAGATATCGTGTCATAACCTGGCTTTTGTTACAGCTATCTTTGATAAAAATCTTTTTTCTCAAAATTGTTCTGGGTTTCATTCCTGCTGTTCTAGTTCATAGTTTCTTACAAAGACCCTTCTCTAATTCAGTGTGAATTTTCTAGCATCATTTAGTTATGAGACTTCACCATTATGTAAATGTTCTCTATTTTTATTTCAGATAAGATCACAAATCTTTAGATATGAAACAAATTATAAGGATTTGCTTCTAATATAAGTCTGCTAAAAGTAATTTCCTATTGACATCTTTTCTTATGTTGAATTTTCAATGCTAGTTCTTACATCATGCTGTTTAAATCTGCAAGTCTTATTGTTATAGTCAATTCATTTTAGTGAGGTAGATTTGCACCGACTCGGGAAAGTGTCCTGATCGCTGATTGATTGGACAAGATAATTCTAACCAATCAGAGAGCAGGAAACTTTTCCGAGCTAAAAGGGCACCGCTGCGAGTCAGTGCAAATGCGCCTTATTAAAAATAATTGAGTATAGTTATTGTTATGAGATACCCGGTCTACTTGGATCTGGATTTTTGAAACTCGAGATGGAAAGAGACTCAAAATACTTACAGATACAAATGTCCTGAAGTCGAGTTTATACCATCCACACATCTCCAGCTCTTTCAGAGGGCCTATAGCCATTAGGAGCCGATATACCTATAAATTCAAAATAGTGATTAAGTTAGGTTATTATGAAATTTTGAAAGGTGGGTTCTCCCTTTTTCTAAATAGAGGGAGTTTTTCTTTGCATAGTGGTTGTATTTTCCAAGATGGAGTTTGTTGCATTTTTACGATTGTTTTTTTCTTTAAGCTCTAAAGATGGAGGAAATTTCTCTTTTTCAAGACGGACACTGTTTTATTTTACTTTTCCAAGATGAAGACTGTATTCTTAAGATAGGTCTTTGTATCTAACCTGGCCCTCGCCGCGCTCTAACCTCATTCCACAAATATAGGTTCTATTTTTGGATAGAGTTTTTGTATTTTTAGATAGAGACTTTTTAATTCTAAGCATATATTTTTGTATTTTTAGATATTCAGAACAACTATTGAATATTGAAAATGAGAGAGAGGACCTGGGAAAAGCACAAAGGAGGTTGGGGCCAGTGATAGAGATACGGAACTCAGAAGTGAAATGGGCGTTGAGTTAAATGAAAAATATTAAAGCATTGGGTCTATCAGAGCTTCAAATTGAAATGGTCACGATTCTAGCTACAGGGGAAGAATGGACGCTGCTGTTATTAAGAGTAATGTTGGAAGAGGAAATTATGCCTAAAGACTAAGAGGAGAGTCTAACAGAGCATGATTTGAAAGCATTTTAGAGAGAATCAGATGAGAGATTGTAAAGATTGGAAAACAGCAGTATGGATTCATGAAGAGGAGAGGAACTGTGGATGCCATATTTATAGTAAAGGCAGCTAAAGAAAAAGAGGCTAAAGGGAAACCAGAAGATCGTCTGTGTTTTTGTAGATCTAGAAAAGGCTTATTATAGTATACCAAGAGAAATTATGTTTTGGTGCTTGAGTAACAGTAGTTGAGGAAACCGAAACCTTTGAAGTTACTGTTGGATTACACCAGGAGTCATTAGGTTTTTATTTGTGTTGGTCATGGATGTGTTAAATGAAGTTGTGGGAGTTTTTATATGCATACAATTTGGTGAATACCGCTGAAAAGGAGGAAGACTTACAGCAAAGGATTGTAGAGTGGCAGGAGACTTTGGAGAGGGATGGCTTTAGGGTAAATGTTAATAAGACTATGGTGAGTAGTAAGGAAGGTCAGAAGAGGATAGACATACATGGAAGTAGAGGCTCGTTTATAAAACAAGTAGAACAATTTAGGCACTTGGGAAGGAGGATGTGAGCTGAAGTTTAGAAGACGATAAAAACAGCATGTGGAAAGTGGAGGGAGGCAGTGCAAGTGGAAGTTAAAAGTCAAGATATATCACAGTAATGAAACCACTGTTAATGTATGGAATTGGGAACGTGGCTTCTAAGAAAAAAGTGGGAAGTAAGGCTTGAGAGAACAGAGATAAAAATTTTGAAGTGGATTATGGGAATATCACTGATTGAAAGATTGGAAAATTATAAATTAGGTAGAATGGTAGGCGTCAATGAGTGCCAGAAGTTACCTAATTTTGTTAGAAAAGACATGATTTCTTACAGGGAAATGGCGTGTATGGTACCAAGGTGGACAAGGAATTAGCCACTTTACCTGCTCTTTGATGTCTCGATCAAGTGACTGGCTGCTGAGAACTGTGAGGATTCCAGCGGCCTTTCCAATCTGGAAAAAAATAATGATTCGCTTTTTGTAAACAGCTCTTTTACAGATAGCATTTTCTGTTTTTTTCTAAAATATTATCTTTTAAATACTTCATTTTTTAAAAGGTGTCAATCCTTTTATGCATAAGAAAGGCTTTCTAGCTAAAGTGATGAATATCATGATGAAAGTATATTTTTTTATGGCCTGATTGAAGAAAAAACAAAATCTTTAAACGTCAGGTAGTTAAAATCAATAAGTAGTCTTCAAATACATGCATTCTCCAATATCCTTCTAGTGGCATCTCAAGGTTCAAAAATTCCTTACCGTTTTTGTGAAATTATCTCCTGTTTCACAGATGTGGCCAAGCGCAGTTATGGAGGTGATGAATAGCACTACGCTAAAACCAGACAGCCATATTTTATGGAATATTGCATAACCACAAGAAATCAACGTAAGCGTTGACGTCATTATGCTTATTGTGATGATCTCTAAGAAATAACGGGCTAGTTTGTCTCTGCATTCTGTTGTCTGTAAAAGTTGAGTATGGATTTACCTCCCTAAAATCTTACATTAAAAATTTTAAATGTCCTATTATCTTCACGTGCATAATTACAATGATGATGAAATTTACTTCATAGCGGAATTTTTCTAAAGTGGAAAAGCAGACACAAGTAGAGATTATAGAAGCTGAAAAATAAAAGGGGAGGAGACAGTAAGAGAACCGTTCACACAGTGTTTTGGCAAACTTTCTTTTTCACAGTTATTTCAATATCCACTTAATACTGAGCCTCTGAAGATGCTGGAAGATTATGTTTTTATCTATCGTAGAATTCCTGATGAAAGCTTAATTTTTAAGGAACTTTAAATTCGAAGCAACCAATTCTTACCTCGATTATTATTTGTTCAAGCTCGTAGAGCATTGTCATCTGTGGACATGTGTCGCAGATCCTCTTTCCTGTAATCTCTGCCTCAGTCAGTAGGATTGGAAGAGGGTCAGAAGAATTCCTTGGTGAAG
>NC_090730.1:113148175-113153175 GCF_036898095.1 Palaemon carinicauda | reverse complement strand
TGTCACTCACTAAATAAAACTATGTCATCTGCATAAAAATCAATTCCTACATTTCTTCCCAATCTAAATTCTTAAAGAAAACTTCTAGGTATGCTGTGCATAGATATCTTCAAGTGTCCTAACATAAGATGCTATTCCTTGTCTTTAAAGAGCTTTCAATACTGTTAAGTTTTGACAGAAACAAAAGCTTTCTCATAGTCTATAAAGACCATACATAGTGGTTTGTCGTACTCTGTTGTTTTTTCTATTAGCTGGTTAATTACATGGCTATGGTGAGATGCTGAATGCCTGCTTCTAAAGCCTGTCTATTCTCTTAGAAGATTTAAGTCTTGCTCTCTTTCTATTCGGCCTAATTTTGACATTGTAAATATTTTATATACCACTAAGAGTAAACCTATTAGGCAATATTTTTTTCAGGTCTTTTGTCTCTCCCTTTTTCGTGAATTAGTATAATGATAAAGTTTTTCCAAGCTGTGCGTATAGAGCATTCTTGCCGATATTTTATGATGATGATAATGTAGATTGACCCGCAACAACCTCCTTGGTGAAGATAATAAATAAATGCAGGTAAAAACAACCTCTTTAGCGAAGGTAATAAACAAACGCAGGTAAAAAAAACCTGCTTGGGAAAGGTAATAAATAGACGCATGTAAAAACAACCTTCTTGGCAAACTTAATAAATAGACCCATGGTAAAACAACCTCCTTGGCGAAGGTAATAAAAAGAAATCTGGTAAAAACAACCTCTTTGGCGTAGGTAATAAGCAAACGAAAGTTAAAAACAACGTCCCTAGCTAAGGTAATAAATAAACGCAGGTAAAACTAACCTTTTGGCGAAGGTAATAAATAAACGCATGTAAAAACAACCTCCTTGCCGTAGGTAATAAATAAACACATGTAAAATCAATCTCCTAGGCGAAGGTGATAAATAAATGCAATTAAAAACATCATGGGCGAAGGTAATAAATAACGCGGGTAAAAACAGCCTCCTTGTTGAATGTAATAAATAAACGCATGAAAAAAACCACCTCCTCGGCGAAGGTAATGAATAAACGCAGGTAAAAACAACATTCGAGGCTACGGTAATAAATAAAAGTAGGTAAAAAAAAACTCCTAAATGAAGGTAAAAAGGTAAACAGCACCCTTGGCAAAGGTTATAAATGAACCCAGGTAAAAACAACCTCCATGGCGAAGGTAATAGATAAACGCAATTAAAAACAACCATTGCAAATGTAATAGATAAACGTAGGTAAAAACAGTCTTTTTGGCGAAGGTAATAGATAAATGCAGATAAAAACCTTGGCGAAGGTAATAGATAAGTGCAGGTAAAAGCAATCTTCTTGGCGAAGGTAATAGGTTAACTAAGGTAAAAACAACCTCCTTGGAGAAGGTAATAGATAAACGCAAGTAAAAGCAACCTTGGCGAAGGTAATAAGCAAATGAAGGTAAAATTAACGTCCTTGGTCAAGGTGATAAATAAACGCAATTAAAAACAACATACTTGGCGAAGGTAATAAGTAAACGAAGGGAAAAATAACCTTGGCGAAGGTAATAAATAATCGCTGGTAAAAGCACCCTCCTTGATGAAGGTAATAAAAAAAAACTTTGGTAAAAACAACCTCTTTGGCGAAGGTAATAAATAAACGCATGTAAAAACAATATTCTTGGCGAAGGTAATAAATAACACAGGTAAAGAATACCTTGGCGAAGGTAATAAATAAACGCATGTAAAAATAAACTCCTTGGCGTAGGTAATAAATAAACGCAGGTAAAAACCACCTTGGCGAAGCTGATAAATAAACGCAGTTAACAACAGCCTCCTTAGCGGAGGTAATAAGTAAATGAATGCTCAATTTCTTAAACGGAAACGGAGTTTCGTTTCAAAGTTTATATGATGCCGTATCTATCTAAAATTGTTAATGTGCGTCACAATTTGTTCTTGTTATTTCCCATGTATAGTTTCTTCGTTACTTCTGCATTCCTTTTCGCACTGGGCTGCTTTCCCCGTTGGAGCACTTGGGTTTATAGCATCCTGCTTTCCCATCCAGGGTTTGTGTAGCTACTGTGAACTATTTATTCTACAGGATGAAATTAGAAGAAACACAAAATTGCAAAGTGCACAACAGAATATTTATCCTAAAAAATAGACTTCTTTTAAGACATTCATTATGCAAACTTCCTTAAATGCATAATTTGCTGAGCTGGCATATATAATCTATACTTTAAATAATATGCTTGAAATAATCCACACTCACTTGTAAGACACTTTGTAGAAACGCTGAGAGAAACTGTATTAATAAAACTCTGAGAGCCAACTTGGTTGGTTCATATACTCAGTCACATAATACAAGCGTATTCTAGTGACTCCTACAATACTCTACCATTCACTCGATCATATATTACTGTTCTAGAATTCTGATAAAACATGTAGTTTTATTCTTACTGCCATTATGATTGTTTGTGACTGTCTTCTGATAATTTCAATCCATATAATATTGATCCTAATAAAAAATAAAAGAAATAGCAATTTTTGCACTAATGAAGTCATTGATTCGTGCATTCAAAGTACTACGCAAATTAAATACGTTACATAACTTCCTCTGTGATGATTGACACTACCCCTTAAATGGATATTGCCCTATTTCTCATTTACATTATGACGTATCTTCCCAAATGTTGCATTATAATAGGCATCTACATTTACATCTTGGATAGTAATAATAATAAGAGGTTTCCATTCTTCACGAATACATGTTAATTCTTCTTAGCATAGTTTCCATCCCCTATAATTCTACCAAAACTATACAAAAGCAAATAGAATTGTATTCGTTCTAAGAAAGATTAAATCTGATATTCTTCATGTGTTTTCTATTTTTCAGAAATTTTTTTCAATTTTCTTGGGAATTTAGTTTCGTAATTTCATGTTCTTTTATCTTATACTTACTTATAATGTAACTTTGTGAAAATGTTTAATACAAAGGTAATTCCTCTCGTATATTGCGTTCATCTTTTCACTTAGTGTGTTCTTCAATCTATTGCTTACTGTTATATATTTTGATTCAATAACATTCTCTTTTGTAGGAGCTGTGCTTATACATACTCAAGCATATTTTCACATTGAATAATTAATTGACGTAAAATCAACTGGGATTTCGAAATGATTGTGCCATCAGTGGTATTAGTTTAATAGTAAAATCTATATCCATTAAGTCAATGTAAGTTAATATTTTGCAATGCCAATTTTCTTATAGAAAACAGAATTTCCATTCTTAATGTAACAACTGCAGGTTTCCTATTGTAAAATCTCCATTTGCCATAATTTATACTTATTCACGGGGTCTATATAGATTTCGTTGACCCCAAAATTACAATGCTTTCATAATTTTTACGAAAGAGTCGGGTAGTTCGGTCAAGGGAAAAAAAAAAAAAATCGGAGAATTTGGCCGCACAAGGAAACATCCACAGCAAATAGCAACAAATTACTAAAACAAAACACTTCAAAATTTCAGGAATTTAATTGAGTCATTAAAACCATTTCATTCGTTCATGTCAGATTCATCAGCATAAAATCCTTATTCCAAAGGAAAATTATTAATAACATTTACAAACAAATGAATTCTTTTAATCACCTTTCTTTCTTTAGAATAAATAGCTAATCTGAAATACATAAAGCTCAGTTCAGTAATGGGCTAATGGCCAAATTTTATTTTCCAGTAATTTCAGTATATATATTCCATAAAAGTGTGCCATACCCAAATCTCACCCCAGTTTTTACTTTATTTAGATTTACTTCTTATTTCATTAGTTCCAGCATTTTGTTTTTCCCCGATGAAAGATTTTAAAACAAGATGAGATCAATTGTGAACAAAGTCCAACTCGGGGAGGTCCTTTCAAATGTAGTGTGAGTCAAAGGAAATCTAAAACATTAAACAAACATCTTTCAAAAAGGTTCAAAAAGTTCAAGTGTCTGTAATCCTGCTTGTAGGGCTTTTCATATGAATGATTACCCATTCTGAGTTCAGTGGTTGGGTTGCAGGAAGCCGAAGCCATGGAACTGGGCAGGCATTCGAACTCCTAAGAGAAGACTGAGTTTGCAGTTTGGTTGTCCAGCTGGTCCTTTTCATCGCCGACCTTCATATCTCCGACTTGAACCAGAATCACTAAGTACGTTACGACCAAACTTAAGCACTGAAATAACATAAAAATATATTAAAATGATAACTTTGGTTGAGAATATTAGCACAAGGCTAAAATTTAAAAGAATTATTTGGGCAAACTTGAACATTACAATTTTTTTCGGATTTGTAGGGTAGGATCTATTTATGCGAATATGGCATTAAAGAGTCCTTCCTATACGGCATGAGTAGGGGATGGCTTTAAGGAACTCTAACCAGTCGTAACACATCATCCATTTATGTATTATTACCACCCAAATATAAACCTTTCACCTCTCTTTGGGATTTCCATAAGATGAGGATTTTTTAATGTAAGCACTTGCAAAGGTTTTCTTTCATTTTTATTTTCTATTTTTGTATCTATCAAACCTTTCCTGCAAACAAGTTTCAAAATAGTCATCATTTGAGAATATTTCTTAATAACAAACTTCTCAACCACTTACACAAAGTCTAAGAAACTTAAAGAATACCTTATACCTCTAGGTATTCCATCACTATTTTGCGATCAACTTTCAACATTTGGAAAAGCACAACTAAGTCAAGAAATGTGTTTTCCTTTTTCATTAAAATAGAATTGAAAAAAATCTATATATGGTTTCATGTTCATAAAGTTCATCTCTTTACTGACATAAGAATCGCTTGATAAATTGTCTTAAAAATACTTAATAGTTCATTTAGTATTATAGACGATTTGGGAGTTTATTAAAGAAAGGATGTAAAGATACTAGTTTGAAGAGCACTTCATTCTACAATTACTGTAATAAAACTTACAGTACAATTAGTGGACTATTTGAAAACAATTTAGTGTTCTATTTGAAGGTTAGGA
>NC_090730.1:113143175-113145675 GCF_036898095.1 Palaemon carinicauda | reverse complement strand
ATTGTATTTTTCGGCAGAATCTCTTCAAACGGTAAAGCCTAACCACGACTGGCCTCAATCTTTCTGGTAGACTCAAACGTAAAGACGAGTTCACACGACCAATGTTGACAGTCAGTTCTTGATACCCAATGCAAGTATTAGTCAGTCAATTCTAGAGCTGATAATACTTACTTATCATTTGAGTGACTAATAAGGAAAAAGACATATTGTATATATTTAGGCTTATTCTGATTAAAGATCTTTCATTGCAAACGATGTGTGACAAATAAACAAAGTTTCATTTTTAAAGTAAATCCAATTATAAGTTGTGAATGACTTTCATAATGATTACAGTTGACTTCTAAATTTGTATCTTAATGTGTCAATGCTCTTCTGAACATAATTCAACAATTAATAGATTTTTTTCCAAACTAAATGAAAAACAAAAAAAAAGTATTTCTTCAACATAATTTTTTTATATTCCACTCTTCATGTCCTATAATTCTGACAAGTCTTTAAATTCAGTAATTGATTGTATCAGAAAACTGTCGTGTCTCTGTTTTCAAAATTAGTTTCTTATGAGGCCACGTTGTGTCTCCCAAGACTACGTTGACAAGTCAGATAGGATCAACAGTCAAGTGCACAGGTCATTATTTCTACCATTCCTTAATTCCCACCCACACAACGAGTCTTCCAGTCACAGCTTCTAAGACTGACTGTCCATTGGTACAGTCAAATGCAATAGTCCTGTCGTCTCTAGTCCCCCTCTGTCACCCCCAATATATATAGATTCCAGAATTTCAGGTGTAAAAGAGTTTGGTTGCTAGGAGGGAGGACAACAGGCAATTGCAGTACGCTGGGCGGGGGGGGGGGGGGGGTTGGCTGGGGGATGATACCAGTATTGGGGAAGTGCTATTTGTTAGAGCTGTGATCTGTGTGATGGCTGGGAATTCTCAAAAAAATATTTATAAACATAAATTCAATATAATTTCATGGTTCATAATTATATCATTATAATAATACTTTACTTACAATTATATTGTATATCTAATGCGATATTTGCTATACCATTCGCGCGAACAACGTTTTTACAAAAAATAATCGATGTTTAGTTTGACATGGTATATTGCCTCGACTGAAAAATCTGTGACGGGCCGAGAGAAGGTTGTGAACTCAAAGGCAGGATGCAATCAACTGAGTTATAATATTATAGAACACTCTCCTTTATATACAAAACCTCAAGGCAACAGGACATAACATGTTTATAAGACAGACAATGAAGACCCAGTCTTCTTTGCCCCGAATGTTTAGGAGGAATGCTTTCGGACTGCGTCGGAACACAAGGAAAGGCCCCGTGTAAGGGGGCGTTAGTGGTGGCTTGCTGGTGTCATTGCGCAGGAAGACGTGCGTTGCAGAGTGCAAGTCCGTTGGTATGTGATGCTTCGCTGGGGGCTTGTAAGTCTGGCGGCACGGAGTAAATTTTCCCACGACGTGACGTATGCGCTGGAGATCGTCGGAGGAGGTTGTAGAAGGAAAAAATTCGGCCGGGACGACCAACGGGTTACCATACACCATTTCAGCTGCCGAGACATCGAGGGCGTCTTTAGGAGTGGTCCTTAGTCCCAGGAGGACCCAGGGAAGCTGAGTAAACCAGTTGCAATCCTTGCAGCGGGACATCAAAGCTGGTTTGAGGGTGCGATAAAAACGTTCAACCATTCCATTGGCAGCGGGGTTGTAGGCCATTGTCTGATGTAGGGTGATGCCCAGGAGATTCGCTAATGACGTCCACAATTGAGAGGTGAAAGTGGTTCCCCTGTCAGAAGTAATATGCTCAGGGATACCGAATCTTGAAATCCATCCAGAGAGTAAGGCAGATGTACATGAGGCGGACGTTGCAGTTTCCATGGGAATGGCTTCAGGCCAACGAGTGGAGCGGTCGATGACGGTAAACAGGTAACGATGTCCTTGTGATGTGGTTAGGGAGCCTACAACGTCTACGTGAATGTGTGTAAAACGATGCTTAGGTTGAGGAAAGGTGCCCACTCCTGAATCCGTGTGTCGATGTACTTTGGAAGTTTGGCAAGAAGTACAGGCACGGACCCAATCCTTAGCATCCTTAGATGCCAAATGAACTTTGCCTTCAGCAGCTGTGCAGTAGAACGGCACGAGGGATGTGAAAGGCCGTGAATGAAATCAAACACCTGTCGGCGCATGGGAGCAGGAATCCAAGGTCGCGGTCTACCAGTACTGACGTCACAGAGGAGGGTGGTGTTGGAGTCTTCAAGGGGAAAGTCTTCCCAACGGAGGGACGTGCAGGATGTCCTACAAGCTTGATACTCTGGATCCTGTCGTTGGGCTTCAGCCAGGGCGTTGTAATCCAATCCCAGTTGAACAGCAGCCAACGTGTTTCTTGACAGGGCATCGGCAACGGGATTCATTTTCCCAGGGACGTATTGGAGGGTGCAATTGTATTCAGCCACGGCGGAGAGACGTCGGCGTTGACGGGTGGACCAGGCGTCAG
>NC_090730.1:113128175-113135675 GCF_036898095.1 Palaemon carinicauda | reverse complement strand
AGAGAGAGAGAGAGAGAGAGAGAGAGAGAGAGAGAGAGAGAGAGAGAGAACTCTTAGCATATGTTTACGTAAGATTTTTCACTCAGGACATGATAAATGCCAAACTAATCATCGATCTTTTTTGTCAACAAGTTGTTCGCGAAAATGGTATAGCAAATAACACAGCAAATATAAATTAGAATCCTCATAATAACAAAACTGAGGTCGGATCTTGGGATATATGGTATTCAAGTTCATACATAATGTTTTGTGCTTCCCCTGCCATCACACACCTTACAGCTCTAACAAGTCGTACTTCCCCCGCCCAACCTCCCTCCCCTTCCTGGCGTCCTCCCCCAGCCCGTCGTCCCCCCCCCCCCCCCCCCCGGTTCGCTGTTCTCCCTCCTAACTACCAAACTTTTCTACACCTGAAGTTCAGGAATCTATAGATATTGGGGATGACAGAGGTGAACTTGAGACGACAGGACCATGGCATTTGACTGTACGATGTTCACATTTTCAGCAATACTGACAATTGGCTACCAGAAATCCTGACAAGTTGATTGATTGTGTGTACCCTGAATAGAAGGAGGTTTTCTGCCCACCTGTTCTTTGATGACTTCGTGTTGGGTATCAATACTCTTGGCCTTCAGAAGAGCAGCAGTCTTGTCTACCTGTTGGAGATAATTATAATATAGGTAACAAGGGTAATAGTTTTAATAACAATCACGGCGATGGTATCGATTGTAGCATATAGAATATTTTCCCCAAATGTATGTTTTGTAGATAAGAGTGGAATTGTTGATATCCTATTAAAGATTTCGTTTTGATATTTATAAAGTTATCATAAAATTTTTTGAAAATTACTACACAAATTATAGGACTCAGAGAAATTATTTTTTCGCATGAATAATTTATTAAGCATGAAATTCTTCACATAACATTTTCAAAACCCATTTATAACCTTTATAAATAACTTTTATACATTTTTGAGTAATCACGATAAAAAAATTATTTTCTTGCATAATGAAATACTCTAGCTATCATTTCATGATGACGACTCCCACAGTATTAGACACAAAATAATTATATCTTTGCCAATTGTTCTAATATATTTTTCAATTACTTTTTCTTCTTTTCCAGACATATCTGATTGGTACAAAACATGGAATAGGAGCCATTCCTCATTCTTTCACTCGTTGTTTATGTAAACTCTTAAAGAGAAACCAGTCATCCTAATTTCGGCCATAAAATACAGGAAGTAGTCAAAGGAAGTCACTACTTCCAGTGTAGTTTGTTTCGAGGGTGCTAATGCAATGAGCAGGACATTACGATATTGTATAACACTTTAGACACCAAATATTTATGCAGATTTGATTAGCGACTCAAGCTGCTGTTCACCCATACCAGAACTATACATCAGGTTGTTATTTAAGCTGCTCATCAGTAACTCACAGACACAATAAGGTCTGAACTTGATATAATAACACATGAAACTTCAGGGGATGTCACTCGATTACAACTAATGTGACTTTTGTCAATGTTTAATATACAATGCACTGCATCCCAGTTACACAAGCTCACAATAAGGGGGTCCTAAATTCCGTTCACTTTCAGAATGAGGGATTCTCTCCCTTCTACGTTTGCCGTGGCATATAGCCTCCCTACTTTTACTGGTTAGGTTTAGCATTGCTCAAGAAGGAGAATTCATCAACCTAGTGCTTTTGCACTGTACTTGGACAGTCATACGAAGACTCAAGGCAGACATACCAATATACTGTATATATATACATATATATATATATATATATATATATATATATATGTATATACGGTATATATGTACATATATACATATATATATGTATATATATATATATATATATATATATATATATATATACATCAGTAAGAATGAAGACTTACCGATTTCGTAAAAGCACTTCCTGTGTTAAACAGGTAAGTAAGGAGGAATGCACCAGAGGCGGCCGTGCAAGGTCCAAATCCTCCGAATAAGTCTCCGGTCATGGAGAGGTATCCGAAGACAATTGAGTTGAGCAGCGTCAATAGAATCATCATAGTAACATGTTCGAAGAAATAACTCAGCAAATCTTCCTTGCAGGCTTTCATCTGTGACCAAGACCAAAAATGTCCATTTGAGAGAAGTTTATCTTATTGTACTTGTAACAACGGGGCAGCTATTTTCAAGGTAAACATAGGTGTACTGTATGTTCATTCTGTCATAACCATAGTTTAAGTCAGTGTATCATACAAGCTTATAATATTCTGGGTAATACTGGGTCTTTGTGATATGATAATTATATTAAAAGATTAAATTCCTAAGTTGCGAAAGATTAAGTATTTGCCTTATCATGTCAGTTCATATGTCTTTGTTGTAAGAACTATAATATCTTCCTTATGTCTTTCACATATTACACTAGAAAATACTGAACAAGATCACGCATGTTTGTTGAAACATGAGATAATTCAATTCATACCCCCAATGTTTACTGGAAATGACGAGTGAAATAAACTTGAATAATTTTAAGCACTCTTACCTGGAACACCAATCGTTCAATTCTGTAAAGGGAATACTTCATTTTGGAAACTTCATAAGCAAAGGTGCTATCTGGGTTACCTCTAGCCTCTGCCTTCACTGAATCCAAACTAACTAGCGATAAGGACCAGCAGTGTGACTCCATTTGTTGATTTGAAGGCTTTCGTATGATCTCAGTTACAGTATCAAACAGTATGTTTGACATCAATGTGATAATTGATTTGAAGAAGAGAAGAGGAAGCGTTGGTCTTATTGCTGTAGCATAGAGAGCTAAAGGTGAGAAAATCATTAAAGGAAGGTTTATCAAGTCTGGATTCTCTGTGGCGAAAAAGGGCGTAATGAAAGCTAAGGGTAAAGGGGTAAGGACCAAGAGGAGAATTTTGATGCGAAGTTGTTTCTTGAATGATCCAGAACTCTTTCCAAATATAACAAACTCATGATTTTGCACAATAGATCTAAAAGCTTTGCTCTTAGCCAAGTAGATAAAGGGTATGAGCATCGCCGAGGAATTTGAGAATACTAGACAAACTATCGCTATCATCACTGCAACGTTATGCTCCTTGAAACTAAGAGTGAAGGCATAGCAGTAGAATGGAATGCTGATGCTCAGCAAAGTGGAAAAAATAGCCCAACATAGGTACCAGACAGAGAACACTATATCCCCTGTAGTATTGACAGTCTTCTTCAGGTAGTAGGGAATGATGCCTAGTATTCGCAGTACAAGAAACATATCTTGTAAAGCCCAATTTTCTTGGGTTTTCGTCATGGTAGAAACAACTGTTGCAAAAGATGTAAGAACAATCCTTTCCTTCACTGATTTGAAACGAGACTGGCTGGTGCTTGGCTTGAGTCGGGTTTCTGCTAATCTGGCGATCCAATGAAAGCGGTCCATCGATGCATTACTGCAAAGGTGATCATGTTAGAGCACTATTTGTTTAATCGATATAAGTTATTAGATGTGTAGAGATGTGAAATTGCTTATCGATTTAACCGTCAAGTTTTATATAAGCCGGAACATTTACCTTTAGAGGAATGTGTTGATGTTCAAATTGACCTCCCAACCGTTAAAGGTGGTTTTTGATGGTTTTCATTGTCGTTATTGGGATAGTAGGTAGTAGGTTGATGAGGGCACCAGCGACCCATTGAGATACTACTGATAGAGAGTTTTGGATCCTTTAACTGGTCTGACAGTACTGCATAGTATCTCTCTCTCTCTCTGGTTTCGGCTCAGTTTTTCTTGGCTAACACCTACACCGAATAGTCTGGCCTATTCTTTCCACATTCTTCTCAGTCCTCACACACCTCACAACACTGAGATAACTAAAAAATTCTTCTTCGCTCAAGGGGTTAATTACTGCAGTGTAATTGTTCAGTGGTTAATTTCCTTTTGGTAAGGAGAGAAGAGAGCCTCAGCTATGGTAAGCAGCTCTTCTAGGAGAAGGAAACTCCCAAATCAAACCATTGTTCTCTAGTCTTGGGAAGTGCTATAGAGTCCTCTTGCTAAAGGGTACACTGTGGCACACCATTTTATATTATCTCTCTTTCTCTAGTTTTTTTTTTTTAGTTTTTTAGTTTATATATGAAAGGTCTATTTTAATGTTATTATTGTTCTTAAATTATATCATTTTAATTGTTCATTACTACCTTATTTACTTATTTCTCTCCTTTCCTCACTGAGTTTTTTTTCCTTGTTGGAGCTCTTAGGCTTATAACACCATGCATATCCAACTAGGGTTTTAGCTTAGCTAATAATAATAATAAAAATAATAATAATAATAATAATAATAATAATAATAGGAATGTGTCTGCCACCAGGATAATTTGCATATTAAGCCAATCTCTTAAAAAAAAAAAACTGGCTACGTTAGTATCGGTTCTGTTTCTAAATTCATTACGAAATACAAAAGCTATGAACAAAGTCACCCAGAAAAGTAATGGAAAAAAAACCTTACAAAATTACAACGGACCGTGGGAGTCTGATGGTAGCGGCAGTAAGCCTTCAGCTTCATGCTCCTGAACTCAGGGGATAATACTAAGATATCACACGTCCTATATTTTTCCTTTATTATCCTTCGCCTTCCAGAGCTATATCTCTGGTGGATATATCGGGATTTTTGAATTCTGGAAGTTTTCCTTAGGAAACATATATATATATATATATATATATATATATATATATATATATATATATATATATATATATTTATATATATATATATATATATATAGATAGATAGATAGATAGATAGATATATAGATAGATATACTGTATATATATGTATATATATATAAATATATATATATATATATATATATATATATATATATATTATATATATATGTATATATATATATATATATATATATATATATATATATATATATATATATATGGCTCATAGGTTCTTAAAAAGTCCAGTTTCTGAGTTTCTTGTCATTCAATGGTATTTCTGTAATTTCTTAAATGTTGATGTTAATGTGAAAGTTTTCTCCCGAAGGAGTATTTCTTTACCAGTTGTAAGTATGAAGTTTCCATCATTTCTTTAGTTATGAGGCATTTTGTAATTCTTTAAATGTCCTGCATTTTCCATTTCAAAATAATCACAAATCTTTGTATATGTAACAAAATATAATGATTTCACCTTAATATGAGTTTAATAAAGGTAATTCTTTACATGATGTGCAAATTCGCAAATATATATATATATATATATATATATATATATATATATATATATATATATATATATATATATATATATATATATATATATATATATTCCTCTCAATGGAAGAATTCTGGTTTCAAAGTTTATAGAGACCGTATCTAATTAACTTTATTGGTGATCTTGATTTTTTTCGTGAGTTATTCCTATTATTGCTCATTTGGAATTTCTTCGTCACTTCTCTGGACTGTTTTCCCTATTGTAGCCTTTGGGCTTATAGTATCCTGCCTTTCAAACTAGGCTTATATCTTAGCTAGTAATAATAGTTATAGTATTACTATCCCATAATTCATATGATAGGTCCCTCACATCGTATATTCAGTTCTTCTTTTCAATGAGTGTGTTTTTCAATCTATAGCTTACTGATATATAATATGATCCAATAGTATTCCCCTTTGTAGGAAAAAAAACATATACTTATTCAGACATATTTTTACATTGATTAATCAATTGGCTTAAAATTAGCTGACACAAGATTTTGAAATAATTGTGCCATCAATTATTTTAGTTCTATTAGTTTAATAGCATAATCGATAGTAATGAAATGAATGTAAGTTAACCTTTTTAATGCCCATTTTCTTATGGAAGAAATAATTTCTACTCTTAAAGTAACAACTGCAGGGTTTCATCAGTAAAACTTCCATTTGCCATTATTTAAACTAGTTAATAGGGTCTAGATAGATTTTATTGATCACAAGATTACAAAATTTTCATAATGTTTACGGAAGTCAAGTAATTTAATTCAATTCATGAAGATAAATTCAGCTCAGAGAATTTGGCCAAACAAGGAAACATCGCCAGAAAATAACATAAAATCTAAGAAAAAAAAAAAAAAAAAAAAAAACTTCAAAGTCTCAGGAGTTTAATGAAATCATTATAGCCATTCAATTTGTTCATGTCAAATTCATCAGAATTAAGTCCTTATTTCATTTTTCATTGCAAAGACACAAAGGAAAATTATTTATAACATTTACAAACAAATGAAATCTTTTAATTATCTGTATTTCCTCAGAATAAATCAGTAAACTGAAATACACAAAACACTTCGGTGATGGCAGAATTTTGATTTCCACAAATTACTCCATAAAATTTTGTCATCATAATATCCCGCCTCATTTTACACTTTATTTAGAGTTACTTCTTATTTCATTAGTTCCTTTATTTCAAAACAAGATGAGATCAATTTTGAACAAATAAAATGCAAGTAAAAGGAAATTTAAAGCATTAAACGAACATCTTTCTAAAGGTCAGAGTTCAAAGGAGTCAATAATCCTGCTTGTAGGGCTATTCATATAAATGACTACCCTCTCCTGATTTAAGTGGCTGGGTTGCATGAAGCCGAAGCCATGGAACTGGGCAGGCACTCGAATTCCTAAGAGAATACTGAGTTTGCAGTTTGGTTGAACAGCTGGTCCTTATCATCGCCGACCTTCATGTGTCCGACTTGAACCAGAATGACCAAGTACGTTACGACCAAACTTAAGCACTGAAATAACACAAAAATAAATTGCAGTAAAGATTTTTGCTGAGAATATTAGCATAAGACTGAAATTTAAAAGAACTCCTCTGGAAAACTTGCACATTGCAATTTGCCGGATTTGTAGGGTAGGATCTATTCATGGAAATGTGGCATTAAAGAGTCCTTTCTATATGAAACTGAGGGTATGGAAATTTTACCTACCAGACATTTTCCCCACTGGATATCTTCCCCACCTCTATATCCCCCTTGGACAATATCCCCACTGAACATTTTCCCCACCGGACATTTTCCCCACCTCTATATACCCTAGGACAATTTCTCCACTGGACATGTTTCCCACCGGACAATTTCCCCAACTCTATATCCCCATAGGACAATTTCCCCATTGGACATTTTCCCTACCAGCTAACTACACTGGTGGACTGTTTCCCCACCTTATACATTATAAGCACGAAACACCTAAATTAGAATTCTTTAAAATAATATCCCCGAAATAATAACCAATGGGGGAACGTGCGCAGCTCAGAATGTACCGCTTGGCAGAACATAGAAGCAGAAATGCTTTTCTTATTTGCGAGCGAAGCGAGCCATGGCGGAGCAAAAACCATTAGCATTCCTTGAAAAATATCCCAGAGAGTAATAGCGGATTTGCACTGCATGCAGTGTAATTAATTTATTTGTCAACAAAATGGTTACTTTTTATTTCTTTTCATGGCTTATAACATTATGGTGGGGGAAATGTCTGGTGGGGTAAATGT
>NC_090730.1:113120675-113123175 GCF_036898095.1 Palaemon carinicauda | reverse complement strand
TGCTCTACTTCCCTGCTAAGACTAGGGGGAACCAGGCTGTTACTTAGATGATTCAACTCTAGGTCATAGATGCAATAAGGTCTAAACTTAGGACTATATGAATGAAACCTAATGGGATACCCATCAGATACCACAATGTGTCTAGTCAAAGTTCGCAGACATTGCACCACTTCGCAGTTACACAAATTCAAAATATGCAAATATTGCATGGAAGGCAAGATGTTTTATTCTATAACAGAATGTAGGATTCTCTCCCTCCCTCTACGTTTTCCATGTCATATAACCTACTTCTTTTCAATGGGCAGATTTACCATGACTTAGTAAGGAAAATTTATGAGCACAGTGCTCTTTCCACGGTCATACCCACATCAGAATCCTTTAAAAACATATATATATACACACACACACCTGTATATATATATATATATATATATATATATATATATATATATATATATATATATATATATATATATATATATATGTCTTACACACATCGATTACCAAAAAAAAAAAATCATTAAGACTTGCCGATTTTGAAAAAACACTTCCGGTGCTAAAGAGGTAAATCAGGATGAATACTCCGAAAGCAGCATTGGTAGGTGTGAACCCTCCGGCAAAGACCCCAGTCATAAAGAGGTATCCGAAGCTAATTGTGGTGAGCAGCATCAGTAGAATCAACATAGTGATGAGTTCGAAGAAATAGCTGAGCACATCTTCCTTGCAGGCTTTCATCTGCGGTCACGACCAGTAATGTTCATTTATGGGAAACTTTCCTTATACCAATTCTAGTAACAATAGGACCGCTATTATCATGACATCTTTGGTATTATAGACAAGAAAATATTGAATAAAATCACACACATTTCTTGAAACATTGATTAATTCATTTCGTTCCCCAAATATTGACTGGAAGTAAGTAGTGAAATAAAGTTGAATGATTTACCAGGACTCTTACCTGGAACACTAATCGTTCGATTGTGCATAGGGAATACTTCATTTTGGAAATGTCGTAAGCGGTGATGTCATCTTGATTACTTCTTGCCTCAGCGTTCACCGAATCCAAATCAGCCATTGGAAGGGACCAGTGGTTTGACTTCCTTTGTTGTTTTGAAGGCTTTCCAGTGATCTCAGTTACAATCTCAAGCAATATATTTGAAATCAATGTCATAATTGATCTAAAGAAGAGAAATGGGAGCATTGAGCGTACTGATGAAGCATACACATTTAAAGGAAAGGCTATCATTGCAGGAATGTTCATTAAGTGGAGATTTTCTCTGGCAAAAGAAATTGTAATGAAAGCTATAAGTAAAGGTGTCATGACCGTGACGAGAATTTTGATGCGTAGTTGTTTCTTGAAGGATACAGAACTCTTTCCAAAGATAACAAAGTCATGATTTTGCACAACAGACCTAAAAACTTTGTTCTTAGCCAAGATGATAATGGGTATAAGCACCGCGGCGGAATTTGATAATCCTAGACAAACTACTGCTACTATCACTGCGACATTATGCTCATTAAGACTAAGAGTAAAGATGTAGCAGTAGTATGGGTTGAGGAAGCTCAGCAAAGTGAGAAGAATAGACCAACAAAGGTACCGGGCAGAAAACTCTATATCCCCAGTGGCATTGGCAGTCTTCTCCAGGTAGTAGGGAATAAGGCCGACTATTCGCAGAATGAGAAACATATCCTGTAACGCCCAATTCTCCTGGGTCGTTGTCATGGTAGAAGCAGCTTTTGCAAAAACTGGAAGAATAAACCTCCACTTCACTAACCCTGAAAGTATACTGGCTGGTGCTCTACATGAGAGGCTTTTTTGCTAATCTAATTAAACGGCCACTTCAATGCATGAAGCAGGGCCGACCTGCGGAGGAGGCTATTTGCTTTGTAAATATCTTGTGCCTCGTAGCAATAATGAGATTAGATAAGAGTTATTAAATGTGTCAGCACATAAAATTGCTTATCGATTTATCTATCGATCTGCATTTTGATATTTGTTGGTCTTTCAATTATCCTATAGCTAATAAAAGAGGGTTTCTAATGGCTTGAAATGTGGATTAGCTTGCCACCAGAATAAATTGTTTATCAACCAATTTCTTAAAGAATTACCTAAAATGGTAACTGTTCAGCTTCTGGATCCATTTTAAAACAAATAAGACTAGCTAGTACCAAAATTTTCCCGAAAAGTAATGGGAAAAATATTAGATATGGCAACAGACCATGGCAATCTGATGTGAGGGGCAGTAGGCCTTTAGTTTCACGCTCCTGCATTCAGAAGATATGCTCTCATTTTTTTTATCCTTCTGTTCCCAGTGTTCTACATCAGTTTAAATAAGTATATATTGTTGATAGTTAATTATGAAGTTTTTAATTTGGAAGCATGCATACCCACACATGCACGCGCACACCTACACGTGCACGTATTTATGCATATATATATATATATATATATATATATATATATATATATATATATATATATACATATATATACATACAT
>NC_090730.1:113115675-113118175 GCF_036898095.1 Palaemon carinicauda | reverse complement strand
ATATATATATATATATATATATATATATATATATTCAGTATATCACCATGTAGAGAAAAATTTGCCATTCTTCCTGCCCCATCTCGTATAATGGAGTTGTTCTCCTAAATCTTCAGACAGTACTCACTGAGCCCATCTATTAGCAAAACAGGGAACCATGTATGATGAGAGATCCTTGACAAACCAATGACGTCACAACTGGGTGACACCATTACCTCCGCGGGTAAAAAATACAGTGCACCAGAATTATAAGATTCTTATAAATAATCAAATTAACTTCTTATATTAGCGACATAATACATTTACCTAATTGATATACTTATGTATTATCATAATCACAATAAGATAAGTATTTGAAGTAAGAATAGTTATTTAATAGAAAAAGGAGAACCTAACTCACGCATATCGTAAAATGGTATCTTCCATCACGTCCGCCGGGCACAAGGCCTGGGCAATCTAGACCAACCAACCTTCCATCACGTCGTTAGTATATCATTTAGTACATCATCTAGTATATCATTCAGTACATCATTTAGTATATCATTCAGTATATCATTCATTGGTAGTTTTCACAGACCAATTTCGCGCACCTTGGATTTAAAATGATTCAAAATTATTATTATTATTATTATTATTATTATTATTATTATTATTATTATTATTATTACAGCCCATGTTTGTAAAAGTAAAATATTACAAGCCCAAGGGCTCTAACAGGGAAAGTATCACACCTAGAATGACACCTAGAATTTCAAATGAATTATGTATAGTTAAAAAGACATTGTCAATTCAAAGATCTGGATGTTGAGGAGTCATTGCCCCCGACCTACTTACAATCATAATTTGAGTTTTGTTAGGGTTAAATTCCACAATGCTCCACAATTTGTATCATGCACCAATTTGGGCTAGATCTCTATATCAATGGATTAACAACCATAAGTGTATATTCAGGAAATTAAATTAATGCAAAAAGAGTAGCTTCATCTGCATATTCAGTGAGCTTATTTTCTAGCCCAAACACATATCAATTGTATATAGTATGAGATTATGGATCGAGAACACAACCCTGAGGACCACCAGTTATTACATTCCTATATTTACTATGGTGTCCGTCAATAACTAATCTCTGCAATCTATCATCTAAAATTTCAATAATGATCTTAAGAAACGACCCACCTACTCCCATCTGTTTAAGTTTGAAAACAAGGCCCTCACGATTAACACAGTCAGATGCAGTATTAAAATTGAAGGCAATCATACGAATTTCCTGACCATAATCAAAGAATCTTTGTACAGGGTTGGAAATTGTAAGATCCTCACAGGCTCCGAGGCCTCTGCGAAAGACAAACTGCAAGCTGTGGGTCAGATGGTTACTTTCAGCTTACCTATTTAGATGTTTTGCTAAAAGAAGTTTCGGTAGTAAACAGATTTGCTCGATGGAATAACATTACCAGTTCTTTAACAAGTTAAAAAAGAACCACTTCTTGCTAACTTTCGAAAAATAGTAAACAACTTAAAGCTTTGTACCCTGAACAAGTGTACATAATACACGAAAGCGCTTGGTACCTGGTCTTTTCCTTTCCTGTTTCCTGTGGATTTTACACTTTAAAGCTAAGAAATCAACGGTTTTTATAAAGAAACAAAGAAAAAATACCCTACGGGTCTACACCTTCATAAGCATCAAGGTCCATCATAAGCGTTTCAATTTCACGGGACAGAAAAGCGAAACTAGTTAGTTTAGCCTCAGTGAGGGACAGAGCTATCTGATTTAAGTAAAAGACAAACTATTAAGTCTATACCAAGGAGTATAGAATTGAGATTAGCCCACCATTTATACTCCTGGGTTGTATCGGAAAGATTTTTTTTTTTTTGGTCAAATTGTATTCCTATTTAGTTGAAGTTTAAGCCCTCCATGCAAAAGCTCTTACCTGAGTATAGTTATTGCAAGTCAAATCTGATATGTTACCTTTCCCAAAAGATAAACCTCTCTTTTCTCTTTTTCTTTCTTTTCTTTTTATATAAGCACGTATACAATCATCACTGAACCAAGGTTTGTCCTTCACTTGGTATTTTAACATACGAGATAGGATACGTATATCGATTATGGTGAAAAGATTTTCATTCAACAGAACACCATGCTCAGCCCCTTCATACAATTATGACCAATTCAAATGCAAAATGATCGCTTGAAATGTCATTCTTTATATCTTGATTAAACAGATTAGGATGAATTTCAAGAATGAAGAGGTCTACTGAGAAATATACCACATTGAAAAAATTGGCGATTATCAGTTTTAGAGATTCAATCTGGAACACAATTGTGGATTTTTTATTTTAGATATTTGAATCACGTACATATGATTACTGATGTAACCTTTGGTATGTTTATAGGAATAAAAAGAAAAACTATTATCATACCGAAGTTTATGGTATGTTTCAAAAATTTTCTTCAGCTGTTAGATTGTTTGTTAGATTTCACAGAAACTGAATCCTTTAAATC
>NC_090730.1:113095675-113113175 GCF_036898095.1 Palaemon carinicauda | reverse complement strand
GCTGTCTTTTCTTCCTTCCCCTGGTTCTTTTGCGATCTCTAGGGACCTATTCTGTTATTCTTAATGTCCATCTATTATCTGTCATTCGCATTATATGTCCTGTCCATGTCTATTTCATTTTCTTATCTATTTATCCTCTACTTTAGTTTGCTTGCGTATCCACATTTGCATTTTTTTTGTCTCTTAGTGTTATTCACATCATTATTCTTTCCATAGCTCTTTGAGTTGTAACTAGCGTGTGTTCTAAGGCTTTAATAAAACTCCAAGTTTCTGATGCATAAGTTAATACTGGTAGGACCATCTGATTAAATACTTATCTTTATAGAGTAAGTGTAATTTTACTTATCATAATTGTCCTTTTGTTTACCAAAATCTCCATTTTATGCTTATCCATCTTTTAATCTTGGTGTCATATCCTTAGGAAACACATACTGACTGTTCTAGGTACATATTTTCATCAATAATCTCTAGAGGTTCGCCCATAACCTTTATTCATGGTCTCTCTTAATTTTCATTGAACATTATCTTAATTCACTCATTTTTAGTCCTACATTTCTGTTTTTATCTAATCAGATATTTTATCATCTTTTGCAGTTCCTCCCATGATTCACTTACAGAACTATGTCATCTACAAAATATTTTAAGTTGTTGAGGTATTTCCCATTAATATTAATTTCTACATTTTTCCAATCTAGATTCCTAAAAACTTCTCCTAGGCATGTTGTGAATAATTTAGGAGAGATAGGGTCTCCCTGTCTAACTCCTTTCTCAATTGGAATTTTCTCACTATCTTTATGTAGTTTTAGTATTGCTGTGCCTCCTGTATAGATATCGTCAAGAGTTCTAACATAAGATTCATCTATTCCTTGTCTTTGAAGGGCTTCCATTACTGCTGAAGTTTTGACAAAATCAAAAGCTTTCTCACAGTCTAAAATGCCATACATAATGGTTTGTCATACTCTGTTCATTTTTCAATTGTCTGGTTAATTACATGGATATGGTCAGTTGTTGAATACCCACTTCTAAAGCCTGCCTGCTCTCTTTGTTGATTTAGCCTAATATGATCTCGTAAATATTTTATACATTACGGAGAGTGAATTTATTGGCTGGTAATTTTTCCGGTCTTTAGTGTCTCCCTTTTTGTGAATTAGTATAATGATAGTTTATCCAAATTGCACGTATAGATCATTCTTGCAAACATTTTGAGTACTGTTCAGCGAATTATACTACTATGGAATATCATCCATCTATTATTAAATCAGTTGTTAGTCCATATTCTCCTGCTGCTGAGCCTCTTTTCATGTCTTTTAGTGTTTTTTTTTACCTCACCTACTTTCACTTTTGTTACTGGGTCAGGCATTTCATTATTTCTATAAGCAAAATAGTTTCTTATACTATATCACTATTGTAAAGTGTTGCATAGAAATTCTCTGCAATTTCCATCACCATTTTATTTCCATTTTCATCCTTTAAAGCAAACATCTATTGGTATTCTGTTCCAAATGTTCTTTTCATCATTTTGATGCCTCTTCCTTTCCTTAGTGTTTCCTTAATTTTGGTCTGATTGTATTTACGAATGTTTTGGGGCTTTAGTTTGTTTATTGTTTTGAATAGTTTTGCTAATTCTATATCATCTCTCTTGGAATTTACCCTTATTTCCAATCTTTTCTTTATCAAATTTTTGGTCCTTTCAGTTAGTTTTATTTGATCATGTTTTAGAGCTTTTCCACCTATATCTTTAATGACGCCATACAAATTTTGTTAAATTACTTGTTAATTTCTTTTTTACTTGCTTCCATTTCATCATGTAACAGGAAGTATCTATTTTGTATTGCTAAACGAAAATCATCTAATTTTTCTCTTGTTAAAGGAGTGTTTATTTTCTTTCGTAAAAACTGGTTTTTCTCTTTCTTTCCATATATCTAAACAAATTTTACTTCTCACGATTCCATGGTCATTTTAACTTGTTTAACACTGTTACATCATTAATTAATTTACTTTATCACTGAAAATAAAATGTATCTTGGTTTTCGTTTCTCCATTTGGGGTTCTCCAAGTCCATTTTCTAAGTTCCCTTTTATAAAAAAAAAAAAAAAAAAGATGTTCATTATTTCAAGATTGTTTCTTTTAACAAATTCTACAAGCATGTCTCCTCTGACATTCCTTGTGCCTACTCCAAATTTACCTACTGCTAATCCTCCTCTCATCTTTGGACATATCTTCACATTGAAATCACCCAATATATATGTCAATGTAAAATTAGTCTTATATTATTTTTTCACAGATATCTCCAAAACTTCATGAAACGTTTCTATTTCTTCCACTGTATGGGATGTTGTTGGTGCTTACATTTGAATTATCTTTATATATATATATATATATATATATATATATATATATATATATATATATATATATATATATATATACAGTATATATATATATATATATATATATATATATATATATATATATATATATATATATATATATATATATAACGGATTTTGAGCTGAGCGAAAAATATATTTTTTGGTGAGATGGCCATGTCGTCCTGATGGAAGTTCCTATAAGTAGCCTCCTAAGGGATATATGTACTACAGTGATATTCCCAGAGAATTTTATCTTTAGGTCTCCAGAATTCTGACTCCTGGCGCGAATATCCTTAAATATTCTCTCAAGGATATCGCATAATATCAGAGGACGTATTCTTGACATGCCACATAGCAATCTGCACCCCTAATAGCGTTTACGCTTCGAGGGGGAAAGTGGCAGAATAGAAGGGGAGCCGTATCAAAGTTACCCTAGTTCTCATACTACTATTGAGCATGGTGCTACAGATACAGTACTGTGAAGATCTTTTCTTTTAGAAAAGAAGGGTGGGTCCATTAGGATGACATGGCCATCTCACCCAAAAATAGATTTTTCGCTTCGCTCAAAGTCCGTTTTTTAGGCTCAAGACATGTCGTCCTGATGGAAGCGTACCAGAGCATTAATGAATCTGTCGATTTTCATCAGTGCCTTAACCTTGGGACAACATTTCTATGGTCAAGTGGACCAATTGAGACAAATGACGTTACCGTTATCCATCATCATCACTAATCATAAACGATGTTAGTGCTTCCTGCCCCCTACAGGGAAGAGTCATTCTAGACAGTAGAAAAGGGGCCTCAAGGTTAGCATATATTGTATGAACAAACATAAGTATACACTGAATATACAAACAGTCTCATAGTTTGTATATATTACCGAATCAATATTAATGTCTCTTATATCCACTTTTGTGAGCATACAATTATATGAAGAATACTTACTTCAGTAAGTCAAAGAACTCTGGCATTTTAAACATGCTATTGTCGGGCGAATTAGGACGCAATTACATTCTAATAGACATTTATTTCTAATAAATGACTAAATGATTTAACAAGTAAAACGAATGTAGCATGATAACGGAATTATATATGTAACATATACAGAAATTATATTACTTTCTTGAAAAGAAAGAAATGATGAGTGCCACTCTCAGATTGAAGAAAAATTTATAATAAAATTTCTTTTCGTAATTTCTGTACCGGTTACCTTCTATCAACACTGTGTACTACATACACACGGCACTAGTGCTATCTGTATAATTCCACACTTGGGATTTTGAACAGAGTTAGTGTCACCATGGTAACACTCATTCAAAGGAGGTCACACTAAAAGTGATGACCCCTTCTCCCTTTAATTGACAGTCCCAGTCAATAAGCTGTTCATCGCAGAATTAGACGGCAGGTTTAAATACACTACCCGCCGCCACCACATAATGCTTCAGTTCATGGACCTGCTTAGCATAGTGTAAGTAGAACACTCTGGATGATCGCCATCCAGTATATGAGCGAGGATGTTCAAGGTCCCAATTAATTAACTGTTTATGACAGTAATTAGGGGGCAGGTTTTAATACGCTACCTGCCGCAACTACATAGTGCTTTAGTTCATGGATCTGCTTCGCATAGAAGTCCATATACTGAAAGAAGTTCAGTGATGAAGCAATTTTTCTCGGATTATGACCTGCGAAAGTACTGTCAGGATCTGCTCTACGAATAAAGTAGGTGAGCTTCGCCCTCTGTTGTTTTAGGGATAAATTTGATCCAGAGGTTTCTATTTTAAAGAGCTGTACTCCCCTGAAGTCTGAAGTTCTACAAAGATAGACCTTTAGACACTCTACTGGACATAGAGAGACATCTTCCTTCAGAGGGCAGATTCTCCAGGGATCCCACCTCTTAGCGGGTAGCTCATTCTTAGCAAGAAAGATTGGATCAGGGAGGAGATTCAGTTCTCCCGCTTCTGTGAACTGAATGTGGCCCTCATCTCTAGATTGGGCCACTATTTCACTAACACTAGCCCCGGAGGCTATAGCGAACAGAAAAATAACCTTTTGGGTTAGATCCTTAAGGGAACAATCTTCATTGTTCACAGATGAGGCATAATGTAGGACCTTGTCCAAAGACCAAGAGATGGGCTTTGGTGGTGCTGCAGGCCTAAGCCTTGCACATGCCTTCGGGATCTTATTAAAAATTTCATTCACCAGATCCACTTGAAAGGCATATAGAAGAGGTCTAGTCAAGGCTGACTTGCACGTAGTTATCGTGTTGGCCGCCAGACCTTGATTATAAAGGTGGACAAAGAAGGCCAGACAAAAGATCATTGAAATTTCTTAGAGTCCTTTTGCTTTTACGAAAGCAACCCACTTTTTCCAAGAAGACTCATATTGTCTTCTAGTTGACTTAGACTTGTATTCTTCTAGGAATTCTATATTGCCTTCTGAGATCCCAAATCATTTCCTAACCGCTAGGGCAAGAAAATCATGAAATGAAGGGTTCGGGTTCTCTGTGATAAATCGAAGGTAATTAACTTCTGAACCTTCCGAAATAGTCCTGGGTTCAGAACTAGGGCCAGCCTCAGCCTCAGTTCCTTCCTTAAAGAGGACAGATTGCTCTTGGGCTACTTGGGAGCCAACAGAGTTACTCCTCTCTGGAGGGATCTCAGCGTGTTGAGGACCTTCAGCAGGTGATTGGATGGGATGAACAGGAAATCCTGAGTCCATCCCTTCCATACCAGAGACATGATGTCTGTTATCTCCACTAGAGGATCTTCGTATGGGGCTACATATCGAGATAGTTTCTTGAAGACGCTCGTGATGAAGAGGTCGATCTGCAGATCGGCGACTTGTTCCCATCTGGGAGAGAATAGGTCTGCGTCCGTGGGCCATTCTAACTCTATCGGCTTGAGCCCAAGTAGAGCATCCACTGTCACATTGCGGATCGATTGCATATGAACTGCTGACAGGTGCCATCCCTTTAAGGAAGGGAAGGTTAACGTCACCTGGACTGTATGAGACGATCTCTAGCATTGTCGATTGCAACATCTCATTATCGCTTCGGTGTCCCAGATCAGCCGTAGGAAGGCTGATCTGCATGGAGAGAGTTTCCCCACTCATGACAGGACCAACATGGTCTTGTGACTTTCGGGCTTTGACCTTTGTTAGGGAAGCGATTAAGGAAGAACCGATACCGGTCTTTTTAGATCTCTTCGGGCGTTTGATGCGTATCTTTTCCAGACTCTTAACGCATCTTTCAGCAGTGCTCTTAGCACTGGGTCTGTCTCTATTGCAAACTGGAGAGAGTTCAGAGCTCCTCCCTGTTAGCGTCTTGGAAATCTGACTGATTACCAGTCTCTTGACCGACCTTGCAATCTCCTTTTACATTCCCAAGGGAAAGAAGAGTTGGTGTGACCATCCTACCAGAAGCATCTCTATGCTTCGAATGATCCTTAGGTTTATATTTTCGACCACCTGCCTGTGGCACCGCGGTCACTGCAACTGTGGGATATTGTTGAACAGCCCGATGTATATTTCCAGACTTTTCCATCTTCCTTTTAGGTTGGGGACTTTCTCTTTGAAAGGATGCCCCACTTTTGGAGAAGTCCTATGTTCTCTGTGGTGGCGTTCTTAATCACTTTTCTAACTACCTCGTCTGGGAAGAGGGCTTTACCCCAGATGTTGGAAGATATTAGCTTCCTTGTTTCATGTTTCACTGTTGCCTTCATAAAGGCATAAAGGTCTTTTACTAAGGTAGCCATATGCATTTTGGCTAAGACCATGAGCATGCCTGGGGTACCTTGATGGGTTGAACACAACTCTATGTAGTTTTGTAGGGATAGGGAGGCTGCAAGTCTCCTTTGTCTCTTGTTCATTATACAAGAGAAACTCGGATAATTTAGGGAGATTTTCGTTAAACTGTTGACTGGCGACATCTGCATCTAGTCTTCCTACTGAAAAGGTTAAGTGGGCTTCCTTCCAGTCCTTCTCCTGTCTGGGGAAGGCTAGTGACAGAGGCTTGCACTCCGCGAGCGCAGGACATGGTCTACCTGCCTCCACTGCCTTGGCAACAGATTTAAATGCCTTCCCCATAAAGGGGAATGAAATTGAAACAGGAGCAAGAAAGGAAGGGTGCCTGTTACCTAGTGTGAATACCTTCGACACCGAGTAACCCGCCTTTTTTCAGGCTACTTGACAGGATAGCCTGTGCCTTATCATGGTCGAGAATCATAACCTTCTTTGATTCCGTTCCTTTTCTTGACATTGGTTCATACTTCAGTCGAACGAAACAATTAGGGAAAGCGTCAAAGTCTGGCCAAAACTGGATTTTGTCCAAAGAAACAGCACCCATCTTCTCCGAGATGTAGATTTTGCCGTTTAAAATCGACATCAGCTCCGCAAACCTCCAGGGATTAGTTTTGGAGCATGTCGGAAGGTCTTGATCCATGGGTCGTTTGTATGACCCTTGGGGAGCGACAAGTGGAGCTTTACGAGGCTCTATCTTGCATTTCGCTTCATGCTTATCGTCTTGTTTGCGAACATTTTCTATTAGATTTTTCACTTGGGCCCATAATTGGACCATTCCATCTAATAGAGGGATAGAAGGTGAATATGTCGATGTCAATGGCTCTAGAGTCGGCATAAACGGAAACAATACCGACACGATATTCTCCCCATCTTCCCGTGGGCGCTTCCTGCCCTCCTTCCCAAAGGCTATCTGGCCGTTGGGAGATGTAAATCGGGCCTGGGGCACCACTATTTCCTTACTTGCTTTCGGAAATAGTAGCTTACGCATCCTATCCTTAGGTAGGTAAGGTCTCGGAGAGATTTTCTGGAAGCCTCTCACCCAGTTGCGTAATTTGTAACGAGCTGCATCCCTAGTCTCTATCAACTTGGGATTCTCGAAACCCTCGGACATTAAGGTCCGACATACATTGCAAACCTGTTGGTTCCAATAATGTAGGGATTCGGAAATAATATTGCTGGGGGCATGAAACCTACATGTATCATGACCGTAAAAACACTTACTCCTGATCTTGCAGATGATTGCAACAGATATCATCTGGTGTTCCTCTTGTAAAGAAAGATAAACAGAATGAGTATACGAATGATTATCTCACTGATAAGCAATATATAAAAGTCATCTTTTAACAAAATAGCTTAGGATAGTAAGCTATAAAGGGATAGTGGGAGACACATACTTGTGTATCCCCTGCAAGCAAATACTGTTACCTCCCCTCAGTATTAATTATAAGGAGATTCCTCTATCAAGGGAACTCCAACTAAAAGGGTTCTAACCCCTAGGGATACAGAAGTGTATAAGTCACTGTCCCTTTTCATTCTTAACACTGTGGGGTAAGGATGACTGATTTCTTAATCAGAATATTGAAGAAATACTAGTTTTTCAATATAGGAGCGGTACCAGCAGAAGCTAGCACAAGGGTACCCAAGATATGTTAGAAATAACTACTGTATAATCATACTATATTTTTCTATTTGCAGTATATACTATGTTGCAAATTACTAGCTACTGTATAATTATATATATTGTTGTTCAGCCAGTGTGCTGCCTTTGTGGCAAGCATGTGACGGCACGGTCCAGCTGGCATGACGCCAACTGGACTAGGAAAAACAAAAGACATATATTTGTGTATCCCACCCAACCTATTTGCTGTGGCCTCCCTTACAATATTAAATCATAGAGTTTTCTGATCAGGGAGACTCAAGGATAAGGGCTCTACCCTTTAAGGGTTAGGAGTGTAACACCCCAGCCCTTAAAATATTTAATATTGTAGGGTAATCTGAAAACTGATTTCTAATCAGAATATTGAAGAAATTATATTCTTTCAGTATAGGATTGGGCTCAGCAAATACCTGGGTAGGGATACCCATGATATATTGGAAATAACTACTAGTATAATGTATACGATAGTTTTTCTATCTGCAGTATATCCTATATTGCAAATATACTGACTACCTGTATAAACATATACTGTATGTATACAGTAATTAAGGATGTAAAGTCTAATTTTACTGCCTTTCTCAAGAAAGAAGGTTCAAATGGAAGGGGAGAATGTAACATTCAGGCTTCCATTCAGCCACAGTACTATTGCCGGCAAGGTCCCGCCGATACACCGCCGGCAGGCTAGCCTCCGGCAGCACTAGTACAGTCGGCGTGCTGCCGGCTGAGTCAGCACCTATCTGTGCCGGCCTGGCCGGCGGTACTCCGACAATAGAACTTGTGGCTAGCAGTCCAAGGGAGAACTGAAGAACCTTGGTGACAGAAGGGACTTCCCACTCACAGCCATCATGGCTGCCTGCAGCCGCCAGCCACCGGCAGCTATCATGGCTGCCGACAAATGACATGGCTACCAGCAGCATGCATCGCCGCCGGCAGCCGTCATAGCCGCCGACAGTTTGTAAGATACATGGTCGCCGGCATTCAACATGGCCGCCGGAAGTTGTCATGGCTGCCTGCCGCTAGCATAGCCGCAGGCAGCTGGACAACGGCTGTAGAGAGGGAGTCTGGCCGGCTCCGGCAACCCACCGGCAACGGTAAGGTTGCAGGACGCTGTCTCAAGAAAGACAATGGCTCGGCCATCATAAAAGAACAGAGGGGGAGGAAATGGGTCCTATATGAGGTGTGGTAGGAGCTGGCAATGTTGTCGTACCTAAACACCTTGAAGAAACTCTGTTTCAGTATCGGCGCCATCCTAGGCAGCAGGAGAATCTTCTATTATCCAACCTAGGGTGTGCTAATACAGTTAAGGGGACGGCAGCAGTGCCGCCTCCTCTCAACAAGGGAGAAACAGAGTTTCAGTGCCGCGCCATCCTAGGCCTCAGAAGTATACTACTCTTCAGCCTAGGGTCTGCGAGCATAGGACTAGTCTACTAGGCCACAGTGAGAAGGTGGTGGCATCATACAACCACTTCAGGTGCAGCCTAGGGAGGGCTAGCCTCCTATGCCGGCAGCCTAGCCGATTGCCGACACAAGACTAAATAATCTCAGGTTCTGATCGAATCCCAAAACTTGCCATCTGTTGTTAAGGGACGAGACAGAAAACCCTTGGCTAGTCATGCCTAAATTAAAAATTCAAGGCCGACCCATTAGGGTTGTAGCCTAAGGCTACACTCAGAGGTAAGAGAGATTACCCTAAAATCTCTATTAGGGACGAGCATCGGTTATATAATAATTCTAGGAGATATCAATCTCCAATGAATTGATAACCAATACACGAGGGTAACCGGGGAAATGTCGAAAGAATATGTTGCCTAGGTTAGGTTACCTAGGCAAGGCGAGATCTCGGTTACCTAAATCACCGAAACTCTGACATATACCATCGACACAGAAAAGGAAAATTATGCATATAAATATCTTTACATGTATAAAATGCCTAAATAGCTTTCATAATTAAATTATTAATGCTTTTTAAAACCGGGAATGTCATTCTACTAACTAAATAACACATGCCCAACAAACGACAGCACCCATGGCGCCTCCGGTAACAGTCGTAGCTCCTAATCACAATAAATTACTCTAATTTCACTGTATGACAAGAACTAAAATACACATATTGTAAAGATTCAATACTCAACTTTCCAGAGGCGAAAGAAGCTGGAGATTGCATAATAATAATCCTTGAAAATCGATCGAAAATGTCATATCAACAGGGAACACCACTGTGCGAATTCGCTACAAAATTAGGAATGTCCGCCATCTTGGATATGGCGCTGTTGTGATACTCAATAGTAGTATAAAAACTAGGGTAACCTTGATACGGCTCCCCTTCTATTCTGCCACTTTCCCCCTCGAAGCGTAAACGCTATTAGGGGTGCAGATTGCTATGTGGCGTGTCAAGAATATGTCCTCTGATATTATGCGATATCCTTGAGAGAAAATTTAAGGATATTCGCTCCAGGAGTTAGAATTCTGGAGACCTAAAGGTAAAATCCTCTGGGAATATCACTGTAGTACATATATCCCTTAGGAAGCTACTTATAGGAACTTCCATCAGGACGACATGGCTTGAGCCCAAAAATATGTATATATATATATTTATATATATATATATATATATATATATATATATATATATATATATATATATATATATATATATATATATATATATATTTATAAATATACATATATATACTCTTTATTACATAAGGGAGATATGAGTTATCGTTTCTGGTTTTCACAAGATTTTTAGACCTGTAATATACAGCACATTTTTTTCCATCAGATAATTGGAGATATAGTGTCATAACCTGGCTTTTGTTACAGCTATCTTTGATAAAAATCTTTTTCTCAAAATTGTTCTGGGTTTCATTCCTGCTGTTCTATTTCATAGTTTCTTACAAAGACCCTTCTCTAATTCAGTGTGAATTTTCTAGCATTATTTAGTTATGAGACTTCACCATTATGTAAATGTTCTCTATTTTTATTTCAGATAAGATCACAAGTCTTTAGATATGAAACAAATTATAAGGATTTGCTTCTAATATAAGTCTGCTAAAAGTAATTTCCTATTGACATCTCTTCTTATGTTGAATTTTCAATGCTAGTTCTTACATCATGCTGTTTAAATCTGCAAGTCTTATTGTTAGTTATTGTTATGAGATAGCCATTCTACTGAGATCTGATTTTTTGAAACTTGAGATGAAAAGAGACTCAAAATACTTACAGATACAAATGTCCTGAAGTCGAGTTTATACCATCCACACATCTCCAGCTCTTTCAGTGGGCCTATAGCCATTAGAAGCCGATATACCTATAAATTTAAAATAGTGACTAAGTTAGGTTATTATGAAATTTTGAAAGGTGGGTTTTCCCTTTTTATAAATAGAGGGAGATTTTCGTTGAATAGTGGTTGTATTTTCCAAGATGTAGTTTGTTGCATTTTTATGATTGTTTTTTTTTTTCAAGCTCTAAAGATGGAGGAAATTTTTCTTTTTCAAGACGGACACTGTTGTGTTTTACTTTTCCAAGATGAAGGCTGTATTCTTAGGTTAGGTCTTTGTATCTAACCTGGCCCTCGCCATGCTCTAACCTCATTCCACAAATATAAGTTCTACTTTTGGATAGAGTTTTTGTATTTTTAGATAAAGACTTTTTAATTCTAAGCATATATTTTTGTATTTTTAGATATTTTAAACAACTATTGAATCTTGAAAATGAGAGAGAGGACCCGGGAAAAGCACAAAGGGGGGAGGGTACAGTGATAGAGATACGGAACTCAGAAGGGAATTGGGCGTTGAGTAAAATGAAAAATGTTAAAGCATCGGGTCTACCAGAGCTTCAAATTGAAATGGTCACGATACTAGCTACAGGGGGAAGAATGGACTTTGCTGTTATTAAGAGTGATATTGGAAGAGAAAAGAATACCTAAAGACTAAGAGGAGAGTATAACAGAGCGTGGTTTGAAAGTTTTTTAGAGGGTATCAGATGAGAGATTGTAAAGATTGGAAAACAGCAGTATGGATTCATGAAGAGGAGAGGAACTGTGGATGCCATATTTATAGTAAAGGCAGCTACAGAAAAAGAGGCTAGAGGGAAACCAGAAGATCGTCTGTGTTTTTGTAGATCTAGAGAAGGCTTATTATAGTAAACTAAGAGAAATTAATGTTTTGTGCTTGAGTAACAGTAGTTGAGGAAACCGAAACCTTTGAAGTTAGTGTTGGATTACACCAGGAGTCATTAGGTTTTTATTTGTGATGGTCAAGGATATGTTAAATGAAGAGTTGTGGAAGTTGCTATATGCCTACGATTTGGTGATTACCGTTGAAAAGGGGGAAGACCTACAGCGAAGGATTGTAGAGTGGTAGGAGACTTTGGGGTGGCTTTAGGGTAAATGTTAATAAGACTATGGTGAGCAGTAAGGAAGGTAAGAAGAGGATAGCCATACATGGAAGTAGAGGCTTGTTTATAAAACAAGTAGAACAATTTAGGCACTTGGGAAGGAGGATGTGAGCTAAAGTTTAGAAGACTATAAAAGCAGCATGTGGAAAGTGGAGGGAGGCAGTGCAAGTGAAAGTTAAAAGTCAAGATATATCACAGTAATGAAACCACTGTTAATGTATGGAATTGGAAACGTGGCCTCTAAGACAAAAGTAGGAAGTAAGGCTTGAGAGAACAGAGATGAAAATTTTGAAGTGGATTTTGGGAATATCACTGCTTGAAAGATTGGAAAATTATAAATTGGGTAGAATGGTAGGCGTCAATGAGTGCCAGAAGTTACCTAATTTTGTTAGAAAAGACATGATTTCTTACAGGGAAATGGCGGAGGAAACTGACGCGTGTATGGTACCAAGGTGGACAAGGAATTAGCCACTTTACCTGCTCTTTGATGTCTCGATCAAGTGACTGGCTGCTGAGAACTGTGAGGATTCCAGCGGCCTTTCCAATCTGGAAAAAAACAATGATTCGCTTTTTGTAAACAGCTCTTTTACAGAGAGCATTTTCTGTTTTTTTCTAGAATATTATCTTTTAAATACTTCCTTCTTTTTAAAAGTGTTAATCCTTTTGTGCATAAGAAAGCCTTTCTAGCTAAAGTGATGAATATCATGATGAAAGTATATTTTTATATGGCCTGATTGAAGAAAAAAAAATCTTTAAACGTCAGGTAGTTAAAATCAATAAGAAGTAGTCTTCAAATACATGCATTCTCCAATATCCTTCTAGTGGCATCTCAAGGTTCAAAAATTCCTTACCGTTTTTGTGAAATTATCTCCTGTTTCACAGATGTGGCTAAGCGCAGTTATGGAGGTGATGAATAGCACTACGCTAAAACCAGACAGCCATATTCTATGGAATATTGCATAACCACAAGAAATCAACGAAAGCGTTGACATCATTATGCTTATTGTGATGATCTCTAAGAAATAGCGGGCCAGTTTGTCTCTGCATTCTGTTGTCTGTAAAAGTTTAGTCTGGATTTACCTCCCTTAAATCTTACATTAAAAATTTTGAATGTTCTATTACCTTCACGTGCATAATTACAATGATGTTGAAATTTACTTCATATCGGAATTTTTCTAAAGTGGAAAAGCAGACACAAGTAGAGATTATAGAAGCTGAAAAATAAAAGGGAGACAATAAGAGAACCATTCACACAGTGTTTTGGCAAACTCTTTCTTTTTCACAGTTATTTCAATATCCACTTAATACTGAGACTCTGAAGATGCTGGAAGATTATGTTTTTATCTACCGTGAAATCCCTGGTAAAAAACAACCAATTCTTACCTCGATTGTTATTTGTTCAAGCTTGTAGAGCATTGTCATCTGTGGACATGTGTCCCAGATCCTCTTTCCTGTAATCTCTGCCTCAGTCAGTAGGATTGGAGGAGGGTCAGTAGAAATCCCTGGTGAAGGAGAATGACCAGCCAACATTATTCTGTTGCAAGGAGACACTGGTGCTGCTGTTGCAGAGGTTGTAGCCTCTTTCACAGATTGCAGGTAAGACAGAGACGTTATTCTGCAGATTGCTTTGAATATTACCAGGTATATTAAGCTACGTGTCATTGACAGCAAAGTTACTGCGGCTCCATAGATAACCCCTGGCGTGTCAAGTATGTATGTATATCTAATTTTGAAAAATGTTATCAGGATGATGGTAGTGACGTTGAAAACCACCAAACCGAGAATCGTGACACGGCTCATAACCTTGTCGTCTTTTGGGTTGTTTCTAAGGATAAGATGGTGGTGACGTAGAATGGAGGCCAGATCTCGACTCTTTAGAAGGGTGAGCCAAGGCATCGCCACAACTATGTAGGCAGTCTGAATAAAGGAAGTCAGTATAACAGCCATGGTCCCGACATTTACGTTTTGCAGTCTTGAGAGAAAGAGGTTTATGTAATACGGTACATTTATTGCTAATGCGTTAAGGAAAGTTGACCATAAGATTAATTTGACAGATAGCGAAAAAGAGTATGGAGACAGGTTATTTTCATCCATGGAGTATGGGAACATCCCTATCACCTGCAGAAGCAAGATTAATTGTCGCGTTTGTGAAGTTTTACTTCCTTTCACCATTGTGGCTTTAGGAGATGTGTGCAGTTGTCCCTCCTTCCGCAGAGCGTGCACATACACTGGTATGATGGGCTTCTCCCTCCTTTCGTTCCTAAGAATTAGACATGGAACCACTTGATTCATACAAATTATCAGGAGGTACTTTTAACATGTCATCGTGTAAACAAATGGGAACGATCTTTACTGCATGATTGCCATGAAATTGACATAGTCAATTGCATTTCGGAAAAAATGACATTCATGGTGAGACCCCTTGCTGATTGTGACAGATTATTTATGATTGTTCATTGCTTGATTAATTTGATATTCCTATCGGTTAGAAGGTCGTAATTATAGCTTGTTCTCTCTTAATGGATATATTGAGTGGACTATTGAATGTCGATATTGGATGGTGTTTATGTTGAGACCCGTTGCTGATTGGGATGTTTGGATTATGACTGACCGTGGCTTGACTGACTTGATATTAAGCATTGAGGATACAGCAGATATTGATCTAGGGTGGAGAGGTTTCGTCTCGGATTACAATAGTACGACATTGGCCCTTTAACCATATTGTTTATTATTATTAACTAAATCTCTCTCTCTCTCTCTCTCTCTCTCTCTCTCTCTCTCTCTCTCTCTCTCTCTCTCTCTCTTTTACGAACACTTTCCTTCTATTAATAATACTATGAAAAATTATCATGGGAAAAGACGAAGTAATCATATTAACCGTGTATACTTATGTGAGATTATGCTTAAAACTTTCATATGTTGGCATTTTTATGACCTATAATTACTTGCCTTCTGCTTGTGGAAATGAGAAGTTATATCTCTTGCCAAGAATGTCGTAATTATAACCTCCTCTCTCTCTCTCTCTCTCTCCCTCTCTCTCTCTGTATATAAATATATATATATATATATATATATATATATATATATATATATATATATATATATATATATATATACTGTATATATATCAGCCATGATTAGTCTACTGCACGAAAAAGTCCTTAGATATGTCCTTCCACTCCTGTCTGTTTATGATTTTTCTATGCCAGTCTATATCAGGAAAGTTTCTTAGCTCCTCAATCCACCGTCTTCTCTTCCTTCCTCTACTTCTATTGTAATCTCTAAGGATACATTATGTTAATCTCAATGTCCATCTATTATCTAAATTCTCATTATATGTCCTGCCTATGGCCATTTCTTTTTCTTACATGTTGTTAGAAAACCTTCTACTCTAGTTTGCTCCTGTATCCATGTTGCCCGTTTTCTGTCTCCTAGTGTTAATCCCTTTAATATTCTTTCCATTGCTCTGTGAATTGTAGCTAGCTTATGTTCTAAGGCCTTGGTAAGGCTCAAAGTTTCTGAATCAAGTTAAAACTGGTAGGGCCATCTGATTAAATACTTTTCTTTTTAGAGAAAGGAGCGTATAAGTTTTCATAATTTCATTTTGTTTACCAAAAGCTCTCTATCCCATACCTATCCTTCGGTCTCATGTCTTGGGCAAACCCTTACTGGCAGTCCTAAGTAAGTATATTCATTAACAATCTCTAGAGGTTCGTCCATGACCCTTTTTTGTTGACTGCTTTTTTCATTGTACATTACCTTAGTTTTCCTCATATTCCTTTTCAGTCCTGCATTTCTGTTTTCTCTATTCAAATTTTCTATCATCTGTTGTAGTTCCTACTGTCACTCACTAAATAAAACTATGTCATCTGCATAAACATTAAATCCTACTTTTTTTCCCAATCTAAACTCTTAAAGAAAACGTCTCTGTATGCTGTATATAGATATCTTCAAGTATCCTAACATAAGATGCTATTCCTTGTCTTTAAAGAGCTTTCAATACTGTTAAATTTTGACAGAAACAAAAAGCTTTCTCATAGTCTATAAAGGCCATACATAGTGGTTTGTCGTACTCTGTTGTTTTTTCTATTAGCTGGTTAATTACATGGCTATGGTGAGATGTTAAATACCTGCTTCTAAAGCCTGTCTGCTCTCTCGGTTGATTAAAGTCTTGCTCTCTTTCTATTCGGCCTAAAATGATCATTGTAAATATTTTTATACTGCTGAGAGTAAACCTATTGGGCAATATTTTTTCAAGTCTTTTGTCTTTCCATTTTTGTGAATTAGTATAATGATAAAGTTTTTCTAAGCTGGGCGTATAGAGCATTCTTGCAGACATTTCATGATGATGATAATGTAGATTGACCTGCAACAAGCAGGACCACGGGCTCTATGCATTGGCAGCCCGTAAGAGGAGCGAATCGCTTGTAATATGTAGTATAAGAAGGATACACGTGTTGGATTACCAAGGACACGGGATGGACAAGAGGACGATGAAATGAAGGTGCCATGACGACCTAGAGGGAGTCCGAAGCTGGAGTCTAGGGTGCAGCAAAGCAGGTCTGGCTGCCGTCCTAAACTCTTTCCTATTCAGTCCTGGAAAAATTCTTTTTCTTAAAAGAGGTCCATACTGGACGACGTCCAATTAGGAGATGGATATTTTGTGCAATGTTCAGCTACTTTTACTACTATACAATCTCCTCCATCTATTACTAAATCGATTGTTACGTCATATTCAGCTGCTTTGCCTCTTTTCATGCCTTTTGATACTTTCTTTACTTCTCCTACGGTTATTTTTGGTACCAGCTCTGGTTTTATATCATTTCTATTGGCAAAGCTATCTAATATATTACTATTGTATAGCATTGTATAGAAATCTGCAATTTTTATCAATCCATCTCTTTTCTTGATATTTTAATTTTCAGCCTTTAAAGCAAACATCTGTTGGCGCCCTGTTCTAAGACTTATTTTCCTCAATATGATGCTTCTTCCTTTCTTTGGTGTTTCCTCAATTTTGGTCCAATTGTGTTTACAAATGTCTTGGGTTTTTAGTTTGTTTATTATTTTAGATAGTTCTGCTAATATTATTTCATCTTTCTTGGAGTTTTGTATTTTTTTTCATAGATATCTCCTGATCTTCATAAAAAGTTTCTATTTCTTCCTGTGTATGGGATGTCATTGGTGTATAAGACTGAGTGATCTATAGCTTAATTTTTTTTATTTAATTTGATAATTAATCCTGCAATTCTGTCACGAGTACTACAAAATTGTTTTATGC
>NC_090730.1:113090675-113093175 GCF_036898095.1 Palaemon carinicauda | reverse complement strand
ATTTAGTAAACAAATGCAGGTAAAAACAACTTTTTTTGGCGATTTAATAAATAAACGCATGAAAAATCCACCTCCCCGGCGAAGGGGATTAATAAACGTAGTAAAAACAACGTTCTTGGCTAGGGTTATAAATAAACCCAAGTAAAACAACCTCCTTGGCGAAGGTAATAGATAAACGCAAGTAAAAACAACCATTGCAAATGTAATAAATAAAGGCAGGTAAAAACAATCTCCTTGGCGAAGGTAATAGATAAACGCAGGTAAAAACAATCTTGCCGAGATAATAAATAAATGCAGGTAAAAGCATTCTCCTTGGCGAAGGTAATAGGCAAACGAAGGTAAAAACAACCCCCTTGATAAAGTTAATAAATAAAGGCAGGTAAAAACAACATCCTTGGCGAAGGTAATAGATAAATGCAGGTAAAAACAACTTCCTTGGAGAAGGTAATTGATAAACGCAAGTAAAAACAACCTTGGTGAAGGTAATAATAAATGCAGGTAAAAACAATCTCCTTGGCGAAAGTAATGAATAAACACAGGTGAAAGCAACTTCCTTGGCGAAGGTAATAGATAAACGCAGGTAAAAACAACCTAGGGGAAGGTACTAAATAAACGCAGGTAAAAACAGTTACCTCGGCGAAGGTAATAAATAAACGTAGGTAAAAACAACCTCCGGGGCAAAGGTACTAGGTAAACGCAAGCAAAGAAACCTTGGCGAAGGTAATAAATAAACATAGTTAAAACAATCTCTTTTGCGAGGGTAATAAATAAACACAAGTAAAAACAACCTAGGCGAAGGTAATGAATAAACGCAGGTAAAAACATCCCTTTGATGAAGGTAATAAGCAAATGAAGGTAAAATCAACGTCCTTGGTGAAGGTGATAAATAAACGCAAGTAAAAATAACATCCTTGGCGAAGGCAATAAGTAAACGAAGATAAAAATAATCTTGGCGAAGGTAATAAATAAACGCAGGTAAAAACAGCCTCCTTGGCGAAGGTAATAAGTAAATGAATGCTCAATTCCTTAAACGGAAACGGAGTTTCGTTTTAACGTTTATATGATGCCGTATCTATTTAAAATTGTTAATGTGCGTCACAATTTGTTCTTGTTATTTCTCATGTATAGTTGAGAGCACTTAGGTTTATAGCATCCGGCTTTCCCATCCAGGATTTGTGTAGCTACTGTGAACTATTTATTCTACAGGAAGAAATCAGAAGAAACAAAATTGCTACGTGCACAACAGAATATTTATCCTAAAGAATAGACGTCTTTTAAGACATTCATTATGCAAACTTCCTTAAATGCATAATTTGCTGAGTTGGCATATGTAATCTATACTTTCAATTATATCGAGATATGAACCTATATCATTGGCTGCCATCCTATTGAACTGTTGAACAACTCACTAAAAGTAAGTACGCCAGGTACAAAATATTTTGTGACTTCAATATCCAATGATTATACCAATGACTACATCCATGCAAAATATATTTAACTTGGAAATGCTTGAAATAATCCACACTCACTTGTAAGACTCTTTGTAGAAAAGCTGAGAGAAACTGTATTAATAAAACTCTGAGAGCCAACTTGGTTGGTTCATATACTCAGTCACATAATACAAGCGTATTCTAGTGACTCCTACAATACTCTACCATTCACTCGATCATATATTACTTTTCTAGAAGTCTAATAAAACATGTAGTTTTATCCTTACTACCAGTATGATTGTTTGTGACTGTCTTCTGATAATTTCAATCCATATAGTATTAATCCTAATAAACGATAAAAGAAATAACAAATTTGCACTAATGAAGTCACTGACTCATGCGTTCAAAGTACTACGCAAATTAAATAAGTTACATAACTTCCTCTGTGATGATTGACACTACCCCGTATATGGATATTGCCCTATTTCTCATTTACATTATGACGTATCTTCCCAAATGTTGCATCATGATAGGCATCTTGGATAGTAATAATAATAAGGGGTTTCCATTCTTCACGAATACATGTTAATTCTTCTTAGCATAGTTTCCATCCCCTATAACTCTACAAAAACTTCTATACAAAAGCAAATAGAATTTTATTCGTTCTAAGAAAGATTCAATCTGATATTCATGGGTTTTCTATTTTCCAGAAGATTTTTTCACTTTTCTTGGGAATTTAGTTTCGTAATTTCATGTTCTATTATCTTATAATGACTTATAATGTTACTTTGTGAAAATGTTTAATACAAAAGGTAATTCCCCTCGTATATTGAGTTCATCTTTTCACTGGGTGTGTTCTTCAATCTATTGCTTACTGTTATATGTTTTGATTCAATAACATTCTCTTTTGTAGGAGCTGTGCTTATACATACTCAAACATATTTTCACATTGAATAATTAATTGACGTAAAATAAACTGGGATTTCGAAATTAGTTTGATAGTAAAATCTATATCCATTAAGTCAATGTAAGTTGATATTTTGCAATGCCAATTTTCTTATATAAAACAG
>NC_090730.1:113075675-113085675 GCF_036898095.1 Palaemon carinicauda | reverse complement strand
TATATACATATAAATATACATATAAATATACATAATATGTATATATATGTATATTTATATGTATATACATATATATAAATGTATATATATAAATATATATATATATATATATATATATATATATATATATATAAATATATATATATATATATATATATATATATATTTATATATATACACATATATATAAATGTATACATATAAATATATATATATATATATATATATATATAAATATATATAAATATATAAATATATTGTCCCTTGCCGGCCGGCAAGGGACTGAGTCAACCCCACATCCTAACCTATGCTAGGTACAGATGTAGAATGACAGACAGGGATGCAATGGCTAGGCCATCACTAAGGAAAGAGGGGGAAAGGGGGAAGAGGGTCCTGCCAACCTTGCTCTAATAATGAATCACCCGCAGCCAAGAAAACTCATCTCAGCCTAGGGGAGATCCGAGGAGGGAGGCCAGCAATACTTGCCAACTCCCTCGGAACCAAAGCAAGGAAGGCGTTGTTATTCACAGAAAAAGAGGATCTCATCCTCCACACCGAGAACAACAACACAGGACTAGTCTGCTAGAACACAAAAAGAAGGAATCATCTCGTACAGAAACCTTCGAAAGTGAACTAAGGAGGCTAAGCCTCCTATGTCTGCTGTCAGTCTAGCCAGGGAATCTCAACCACAAAGCTAGACAGAAACAGACTCAGACTAAGAACTCTAATGTCCTGCCCCCTTCCTGAAGCCAGACTTACTGGAAACAGGAAAGAACAGAAACACCCTAATATAGTTGTATCTAAAGTCAATTCATATAAACCATTAGGGTTAAGCCCAAGTCTTAAGCAGAGGGAAAGGGATTGCACACATTCTCCGAAGAGAAGAGAGCAACCGGGGAGTGTGAGAAAGTATACTATGGCCCCATAGACAACTAGCCTAGGCGCGAAGAGAATCGATTACCTAAATCACCAAAACTCACTCGTATACTATCTTGGAAGAAAATCAACATAATCTTAAATGTATAAAACTGCCTAAAGCTTCAATAAAATTTTAAAACACTCGGAAATCTTAATATCATGCAGGAAAGTACTAGGGCCAAACGACTAGGCTACAAGGTCTAGCCTAGGCCAGAATCGGCAAATCCTTCGCCAAAACGGAAATACTAAAAGCATCATATAAAGAAATCCTATGTAGCGCTGAATAGCTAAAATTATTCAAGCAAAACAGCCGGGAAAGTCGCTCTGGCTAACTAAATAACTCATACATAGCGAGCGACAGCGTCCAGGACGCCTTCGGTAGGCAACAGCTCTTGTAACAACGAAATCACTATCAAATCGTTTTAAAATTACCGAGAGCATACATTTATAAATAACAGAAATAATACTCAACTTATCAGAAGCAGAAGAAGTTGGAGAAAGCATTATAAAGTTGAAATAATCCAAGAATTGCGAGATAACACAGGGAAAAACACCGAGTTGTTGAGCTACGCAAAAAGGAATATAGATGGCGCCGTGAGCGGCGCAATGCACGCTTACGAAACGGGAGAGGAGAGATACCTTGCGAGCGGCTCTCCTTTCTTTCTCGTTTTTTGTTTTCTTGCCAATTGACCCCTTCGAAGTGTTAACTCTGTTCGGGGTGCAGATTGCTATGTGGCGTGTCAAGAATACGTCCTCTGATATTTCGCGATATGCCTGGTTCTTTTATTAGGGATATTCGCTCCAGGAGTTAGAATTCTGGGTACCTTAAGGTAAATTCTCTGGGAATATCGCCGTAGTTATATATACCCAAGGAAGCTACCCTTTAGGAACTTCCATCAGGACGACATGGCATGAGCCCAAAAATATATTTGGATTTATATATATATATATATATATATATATATATATATATATATATATATATATATATATTTCGCGATATGCCTGGTTCTTTTATTAGGGATATTCGCTCCAGGAGTTAGAATTCTGGGTACCTTAAGGTAAATTCTCTGGGAATATCGCCGTAGTTATATATACCCAAGGAAGCTACCCTTTAGGAACTTCCATCAGGACGACATGGCATGAGCCCAAAAATATATTTGGATTTTATATATATATATATATATATATATATATATATATATATATATATATATATATATATATATATATATATATATAAATCCAAATATATTTTTGGGCTCATGCCATGTCGTCCTGATGGAAGTTCCTAAAGGGTAGCTTCCTTGGGTATATATAACTACGGCGATATTCCCAGAGAATTTACCTTAAGGTACCCAGAATTCTAACTCCTGGAGCGAATATCCCTAATAAAAGAACCAGGCATATCGCGAAATATCAGAGGACGTATTCTTGACACGCCACATAGCAATCTGCACCCCGAACAGAGTTAACACTTCGAAGGGGTCAATTGGCAAGAAAACAAAAAACGAGAAAGAAAGGAGAGCCGCTCGCAAGGTATCTCTCCTCTCCCGTTTCGTAAGCGTGCATTGCGCCGCTCACGGCGCCATCTATATTCCTTTTTGCGTAGCTCAACAACTCGGTGTTTTTCCCTGTGTTATCTCGCAATTCTTGGATTATTTCAACTTTATAATGCTTTCTCCAACTTCTTCTGCTTCTGATAAGTTGAGTATTATTTCTTTTATGTATAAATGTATGCTCTCGGTAATTTTAAAATGATTTGATAGTGATTTCGTTGTTACAAGAGCTGTTGCCTACCGAAGGCGTCCTGGACGCTGTCGCTCGCTATGTATGAGTTATTTAGTTAGCCAGAGCGACTTTCCCGGCTGTTTTGCTTGAATAATTTTAGCTATTCAGCGCTACATAGGATTTCTTTATATGATGCTTTTAGTATTTCCGTTTTGGCGAAGGATTTGCCGATTCTGGCCTAGGCTAGACCTTGCAGCCTAGTCGTTTGGCCCTAGTACTTTCCTGCATGATATTAAGATTTCCGAGTGTTTTGAAATTTTATTGAAGCTTTAGGCAGTTTTATACATTTAAGATTATGTTGATTTTCTTCCAAGATAGTATACGAGTGAGTTTTGGTGATTTAGGTAATCGATTCTCTTCGCGCCTAGGCTAGTTGTCTATGGGGCCATAGTATACTTTCTCACACTCCCCGGTTGCTCTCTTCTCTTCGGAGAATGTGTGCAATCCCTTTCCCTCTGCTTAAGCCTTGGGCTTAACCCTAATGGTTTATATGAATTGACTTTAGATACAACTATATTAGGGTGTTTCTGTTCTTTCCTGTTTCCAGTAAGTCTGGCTTCAGGAAGGGGGCAGGACATTAGAGTTCTTAGTCTGAGTCTGTTTCTGTCTAGCTTTGTGGTTGAGATTCCCTGGCTAGACTGACAGCAGACATAGGAGGCTTAGCCTCCTTAGTTCACTTTCGAAGGTTTCTGTACGAGACGATTCCTTCTTTTTGTGTTCTAGCAGACTAGTCCTGTGTTGTTGTTCTCGGTGTGGAGGATGAGATCCTCTTTTTCTGTGAATAACAACGCCTTCCTTGCTTTGGTTCCGAGGGAGTTGGCAAGTATTGCTGGCCTCCCTCCTCGGATCTCCCCTAGGCTGAGATGAGTTTTCTTGGCTGCGGGTGATTCATTATTAGAGCAAGGTTGGCAGGACCCTCTTCCCCCTTTCCCCCTCTTTCCTTAGTGATGGCCTAGCCATTGCATCCCTGTCTGTCATTCTACATCTGTACCTAGCATAGGTTAGGATGTGGGGTTGACTCAGTCCCTTGCCGGCCGGCAAGGGACAATATATTTATATATTTGTATATATATATTTATATATATATATATATATATATATTTATATGTATACATTTATATATATGTGTATATATAAATATATATATATATATATATATATATATATATATATATATATATATATATATATATATATTTATATATATATATATATATATATATATATATATATATATATATATATATTTATATATATACATTTATATATATGTATATATATATAAATATATATATACATATTTATATATATTTTTTATATATACATTTATATATATATATATATATATATATATATATATATATATATATATATATATATATATATATATATATTTATATATATATACATTTATATATATGTGCACTCTTTCGGGTTGCAGGGCTATGAGGCAGTACAGTCTCTTATCCCGGCATCCATTCTGTTTTTCTTCTAGTGTTTGTACCCTAGCCCGGCTGCCGGCCTAAGTTGCCGGCAGCCGGGCAGTCGGAGTTCTCTGGTTCTTTTGCTGCCGGCCGGCATTGGTTGTATACCTTTGCCGGCTGGCTATAATATCACACCATTCTATCTTGTGTAGTTGCCGGCCGGTAGTCACTGCCGGCCGGCACACGCATTTGAACCAGCGTTCTTCCACCTTATAGTCTATAAGTAGTATACTTTGGAACTAGTTAAGGTGTATGCCGGCCGGCACATTACCTTCTATACTTTAGCCAGTATTTCTCAGTATAGTATATACTGTAGGGAGAAAACTATAGTATAGTATATGTTACAACACTAAGTTTTTTCTAACACTTTTGTGTTGTCTTGCACAGCCCTTTGGTGTGACCATACAGATAAAGAAAGTGAGTTCTTTCTTATCTACTATCCAGCTTTTTAAAATCACTTATTTGGGTGTGAGCTACACCTGTTTCCTCTGGAAATTATTTATTGGTCGCTCTAGAATAGATTAACCATACGATTTTATTATCTGGAAGGTTGCAGCAATTGACTGTGCGGGAAATACAAGTGTGTGTCTTTCCTTTCTAGTTTAGTTATTCTAAGCTATGTATATCCAGTGATACGTAGTTCACTTGATACTCATAGAATTTTCTTCTCTTTACAGGAGGACCATCTGAAGTGTGGAAGCGTTTTCTGCAACGTCCGCAGCAAGAACTTCTGTGGACATGACTTGTGTAGGAGGCACGCAGCATGTGCAGTCTCCAAAGGTGATCTCCGGTATTGGGACCCGCAGGTATGTACCGTGTGCACAAACCTGATTACTGAGGCTTTTGATTCCCCTAAGACGGCGGAGTCAAGGGACGTAGCAAGGGAGAAGCTTCGTACCTGGGTAAGGGGCTTTCAGAAGAATACTTCTGGGCCCTATCTTCCAAGTGAGAAGATGAGGGCTTACTTTTCCCCAAGGCATCAGCTGAGGCAGTGATTCCCCAGCCTCAAGCGGAGATACCGTTGGTTCAGATCCCGGTGGATGCTGAAGTCGCGGACGCCCTGCAGGACATCCAATTGGACGATAGGATGTCGGAGGTGTCCGAGTGTTTGGAAAAAGACCTTCTGGCAGAAGACCAGGAAGAAGAGCAGGCTCCAGACAATGAAGAGGAAGAGTTCGACGAGGTGTCGGCTACTCTGGTTCAGGCCCCTGAACCTATTCCTTCAACATCGTCCTCTCTCCCAGATGAGCTGGGAAAGACCCTTTCCTCCATCGTTGGAATGATCCAACAGATGCAGAGGGAAAATAATGAGAAGGCTGCTGCAATGAAGCTGGAGATGCGGAGACTTGCAGCATCACGTGGGCCCCAGAAGAAGCTCAGCGTGAAAGACCTTCCCTCGTGCTCAGATGCCAACCCTTGGAGGTATGCCGAGCACATGCCTATGACGACGGGAAAAATCGTCATTTTGGAGAAGTTGGGCTCAGTCTCCCTTGAAAAGGTGGAATTCTGGCCCAGCAAGGAGTCGTATCCGGACTGTTATGTCCGTCTAAGGAAGGAACCAGCCTCAAAGGAAGAAACGGAGCCGAAGGAGGTCATAGTTTTAGACCACGCTAAGGCTCAAGCTTTACTGCCAAGCTCGATGAAAGAGAGGGGTTTCACAAACTCAAAGGTACCTGCTTTGAGTAAGAAGCACCCTTCCTTCGTGTCCTCTCCTTCTAGAGCCTTCCCCTTTATGCAGAAAGGGTTTACGGCTGTGCTGAAAGCAATCGAGGCAGGTAAGCCATGCCCCTCCTTGGAGGAGTGTAAACCTCTGTCTTTGGCCCTACCCATGGACCACAAGGACTGGAAGGACGTCCATCTTACCTTCTCAGTCGGGAAGTTGGAGGCTGATATTGCCGGACGTCAGTTCGGTGAGAACCTCCCCAAGCTGGCTGACTTTCTTTTGCGCAGGGAGCTTGAGACAAAAGAAAGACTTGCTGCCACAATGTCTCATCAAACGACTCTGGAGACAATGGCAAGTGACCCCAAGGTCCATGAAATGTTTATGGTAGTGGCTAAGACACACCTAGCCACAGTGACGAAGGACCTTTTTAGCTTCGTCAAAGCTAGGAGGGCTTGTAGGGAGTTCGTGTTCGCCTCGGCTGCGGTGAGGCACGAGCCAAGGAAACTAATCTCCTCCAGCATTTGGGGCAAAGACCTCTTCCCTAGTGAAGCAGTCAAGGAGGTTGTAGATAAGGCCGCCACGGAGAATAGAAACCTTCTCCAGAAGTGGGGCCTATCTCTCAAGAGAAAGTCTTCCCCGGATGAAGGTCCCCAACCAAAGAGGAAGACTAATAAGACTAATAAGACTAGGCTACCCTCTCGGCCAGCCAAGCCAATCAGACAGCAGCAGCAACAACTTCCTATGCCTACAGTGCCCCAGATGGTGGCACAAACCCCGACCACGTACCAGTGGGTACCCCAAGCCGTGTCGACGCAGTCTCCGGCATTTAACCCAGCGTTCGAAGGGCAGTCAACTACCTTTCGAGCGAAGCCTAGAGGAGCAGCCAGAGGTTCGTCTAGATGCCCCTTAAGGGGGAGGGGATTCAGGGGTGGTCGCGGTCAAGGAGGCAAGACCTCAGGGCATCAGCAGCCAAAGTGAGATGATACCGGTAGGAGGGAGACTTCAGAATTTTCGGGATCGGTGGACCTTCGATCCCTGGGCCCACAGCCTTCTCAAGAATGGACTGGGTTGGAGCTGGTACAGCACTCCACCCCCGTGCCCTCGATTTTTCCAACACTCCACCCCTGTTCTGGAGGAATACATTCAAGAACTGTTGGAGAAAAGAGTAATCCGAAGGGTAAAGTCCATCAAATTCCAAGGAAGGCTGTTTTGTGTTCCCAAGAAGGACTCAGAAAAACTCAGAGTCATTCTGGACTTGTCGCCACTCAACAAGTTCATAGTGAACTGCAAGTTCAATATGCTAACACTGCAACACATAAGGACCTTACTGCCCAAGAGGGCATATACCGTCTCCATAAATTTGTCAGACGCCTCTTGGCACGTTCCAATCAATCGCCAACTCTCCCCCTACCTAGGGTTCAAGCTACATCGAAGACTCTACGCCTTCAGAGCCATGCCATTCGGGCTAAACATAGCCCCAAGGATCTTCACGAAGCTTGCGAGCGTAGCTCTCAAACAATTACGCCTAAAGGGAATCCAGGTGGTAGCCTACCTGGACGACTGGCTGGTGTGGGCAGCATCTAAGACAGAATGTTTGCAAGCTTCCCTACAGGTGATCCAGTTCCTAGAGCATCTAGGCTTCAAGATCAATAGAAAAAAGTCTCGACTTTCTCCATCTCAAAAGTTCCAGTGGTTAGGAATCTACTGGGACCTAGTGTCACACCAACTCTCCATCCCGGCGAAGAAGAGGAAGGAGATAGCTGGTTCTGTCAAGAGACTTTTGGATTCCGAAAGAATATCAAGACACGAACAGGAGAGAGTGCTGGGTTCTCTCTAGTTTGCCTCAGTAACAGACCCAGTGCTAAGAGCACAGCTAAAGGATGCAACCGGAGTTTGGAGAAGTTATGCATCAAACGCGCGAAGAGATCTGATAAGACCAGTACCGCTTCGTCTACGTACGCTTCTCAGGCCTTGGTCCCAATTCAGGCAACTAAAGAAGTCGGTGCTTCTTCAGCCACCTCCCCCCTCGTTCACTTTTCACACAGACGTCGAAGGAGGGGTGGGGAGGTCATTCTCATCGGAAGAAGGCCCATGGAACTTGGTCCAATCTATTCAAGACATTTCACATAAACTTTCTGGAAGCTATGGCAGTACTCCTTATCTTGAAGAAAGTCTCCCCTCGTCGCTCGATACACATAAGGTTGGTACTGGACAGCGAGGTGATTGTGAGATGTTTGAATCGACAAGGATCGAGGGCACCACCACTCAACCAGGTGATGTTGGCCATCTTTCGACTGGCGGAAAAGAAGAAGTGGTACCTGTCGGCAGTTCACCTTCAAGGAGTCCGCAATGTGACAGCGGACGCTCTATCCAGGTTCACACCGATAGAGTCGGAATGGTCCCTAGACGCAGGATCATTCTCCTTCATCTTGAGTCAAGTCCCAGAACTGCAGATAGACCTCTTTGCGACGAAAGACAACAAGAAGTTACCCCTTTACGTGTCCCCGTACGAGGATCCCTTGGCGGAAGCAGTGGACCCAATTTCCCTCGACTGGAACAGATGGTCCGGGATTTACCTGTTCCCTCCTCACAACCTTCTATTGAGGGTCCTCAACAAACTGAGATCTTTCAAGGGAGTAGCGGCAATAGTGGCTCACAAGTGGCCGAACAGCGTGTGGTTCCCTCTAGCATTGGAACTACGGCTGAAGTGTCTACCGTTCTCAGATCCAGTTCTGACCCAGCGAGTTCAGAAGTCGACTGTCTGCGCTTCATCACGGAAAACCCGGAACCTGCAGCTCATGATTTTCTCTCCCTAGCGGTGAGAAAACGTTTCGGGATTTCGAAAGACAGTATAGACTTCCTAGAAGAATATAAGTGCAAATCCACTAGAAGGCAATATGAGTCATCATGGAGAAAATGGGTGGCCTTTGTCAATGCGAAGAATCCGCAAAAGTTCTCGATGGACTTCTGCTTATCTTTCTTCATCCACCTCCATGGTCAAGGGTTAGCAGCCAACACAATAACAACGTGTAAATCTGCTTTGACAAGACCCATTTTATATGCCTTCCAGGTCGACCTCTCTAACGATATTTTTAATAAAATTCCGAAAGCCTGTGCTAGGCTCAGACCATCAGCACCTCCAAAGCCCATTTCATGGTCTCTAGATAAAGTTCTTCATTTCGCTTCTCTGTTGAACAATGAGGAGTGTGCTTTAAAGGATTTGACCCAAAAAGTTATTTTCCTGTTTGCACTCGCGTTGGGGGCCAGGGTTAGTGAAATTGTAGCCCTCTCGAGAGAGGAAGGTCGTGTTCAGTTCTTGGATGGGGGAGAACTGAACCTGTTTCCGGATCCTGCGTTTCTCGCCAAGAACGAGTTACCCACCAACAGGTGGGGTCCTTGGAGAATCTGCCCTCTGAAAGAAGATGCATCTCTATGTCCAGTGGAATGCCTAAAGGTCTATCTTCGTAGAACTTCAGACTTCAGGAGTGGTCAACTATTCAGGGGAGAAACATCAGGCTCAAATTTATCACTGAAACAACTTAGGGCAAAAATCACATATTTTATTCACAGAGCGGATCCAGACAGTACACCCGCAGGTCACGATCCGAGGAAAGTTGCCTCATCCTTAAATTTCTTCAATAGTATGGATTTCGAACATCTTCGCTCATACACTGGCTGGAAGTCTTCCAGAGTTTTCTTTCGTCACTATGCGAAGCAAGTGGAGCAACTGAAGAGGTCTGTGGTAGCAGTGGGTAGTGTCATTAAACCTGCTGTTTAACTCTGCGAGGAACAGTGGATTTAATTGGGACGATTAATTCCGGGGTGAGTGTGTAGTTCCGAACTGTTCTACAAACTAAGTGTTAGGGTACTAGGGTGCCCACATTGACTGTTCCATATTCAAAGGTGAACCTAGCATAAGTGCAGACATGTGTGCCAAGCGTTTCCAACGCTAATGTAACTGATTAGTAATACAGACTTTTATGATTTTGATACCTCGGTATGTTAAAAGTGGCGCTAATGTTTTCTTTCAGATAAACAAGTTTTCTGTTTACTATCATGCTTATGCTTATTCATTGGTTATCCTCCTCTTATATATGTATAATTGTTGTTTAACCTGTTTTATTTTATTGATTGTCAATAAACT
>NC_090730.1:113058175-113070675 GCF_036898095.1 Palaemon carinicauda | reverse complement strand
ATAAATTAAAATCCTCATAATAATAAAACTGGGATCGGATCGTGTGATATTATATGGCATTCAACTTCATACATAATTTTTTGTGCTTCCCCTGCCATCACACACCTTACAGCTCTAACAAGTCGTACTTCCCCCGCCCATCCTCCCGCCCCATCCTGGCGTCCTCCCCAAGCCCGTCGTCCCCCTCCCGTTCGCTGTCCTCCCTCCTAACTACCAAACTTTTCTACACCTGAAGTTCTGGAATCTATAGATATTGGGGATGACAGAGGGGAACTTGAGACGACAGGACTAATTCATTTGACTGTACACTGTTCACATCTTCAGCAATACTGACAATTGGCTACCAGAAATCCTGACAATTTGATTGATTGTGTGTACCCTGAATAAAAGGAGGTTTTCCGCCCACCTGTTCTTTGATGACTTCGTGTTGGGTATCAATACTCTCGGCCTTCAGAAGAGCAGCAGTCTTGTCTACCTGTTGAAGATAATTATAATATAGGTAACAAGGGTAATAGTTTTAATAACAATCACGGCGATGGTATCGATTGTAGCATTTAGAATATTTTCCCCAAATGTATGTTTTGTAAATAAGAGTGGAATTGTTGATAACCTATTAAAGATTTCGTCTTGATATTTATAAAGTTATTATAAAATGTTTTGAAAATTACTACACAAATTATAGGACTCAAAGAAATTATTTTTTAGCATGAATAATTTATTAAGCATGAAATTCTTCACATAACATTTTCAAAACCCATTTATAACCTTCATAAATAACTTTTATACATTTTTGAGTAATCACGATAAAAAATTTACTTTCCTGCATAATGTAATACTCTAGCTATCATTTTATGATGACGACTCCCACAGTACTAGTCACAAAATAACTATATCTTTGCCAATTGTTCTAATATATTTACCAATTACTTGTTCTTTTCCAGCCATATCTGATAGGTACAAAACTCGTTGTTTATGTAAACTCTTAAAGAGAAACCAGTCATCCTAATTTCGGCCATAAAATACAAGAAGTAATCAAAGGAAGTCACTACTTCCAGTGTAGTTTGTTTTGAGGGTGCTAATGCAATGAGCAGGTCATTACGATATTATATACCACTTTAGACACCAAATATTTATGCAGATTAGATTGGCGACTCGAGCTGTTGTTCTCCCATACCAGAACTACACATCAAGCTGTTATTTAAGCGGCTCATCATTAGTTCACAGACACGATAAGGTCTGAACTTGATACAATAACACACGAAACTTCAGGGGATGCCATTCGAATACAACTAAACTCAATTTTTTTTTTTTTTTTTTTTTTTTTTTTGGATGAGGCGCATTTGTATCGATCACAACGGTGCTTTTTTTTTAGCTCGGAAAAGTTTCCCGCTATCTGATTGGTTAGAATTATCTTGTCCAACCAATCAGCGATCAGGAAACTTTTCCGAGAGAAAAGGGCACCCCTGCGAATCGGTGCGAATCTGCCTCACTAAAAAGAATTAACTATAATATGACTTTTGTCAATGTTTAATATACAATGCACTGCATCCCAGTTACACACGCTCACAATAAGGGGGTCCTAAAGTCCATTCACTTTCAGAATGAGGGATTCTCTCCCTTCTGCGTTCACCGTGGCATATAGCCTCACTCCTTTTATTGGGCAGGTTTAGCATTGCTTAAGAAGGAGAATTCATCAACCTAGTGTTTTTGCCGGGACAGATCTGTACTTGGACAGTCATACCAAGACCCAAGACTGACATACCAATATATATATAATTTATATATATATATATATATATATATATATATATATATATATATATATATTCATATATATGCATATATATATATATATATATATATATATATATATTCATATATATACATATATATACATATATATATATATATATATATATATATATATATATATATATATATATATATGTATATATATATATATATATATATATATATATATATATATATATATATATATATATGTGTGTGTGTGTGTATAAATATATCTATATATCTATATATGTATATATATATATATATATATATATATATATATATATATATATATAATTCACTATCGATATATATACACCAACAAAAATGAAGACTTACCGATTTCGTAAAAGCACTTCCTGTGTTAAAGAGGTAAGTAAGGATGAATGCACCAGAGGCGGCCGTGCAAGGTCCAATTCCTCCGAATAAGTCTCCGGTCATGGAGAGGTATCCGAAGACAATTGAGTTGAGCAGCGTCAATAGAATCATCATAGTAACATGTTCGAAGAAATAACTCAGCAAATCTTCCTTGCAGGCTTTCATCTGTGACCAAGACCAAAAATGTCCATTTGAGAGAAGTTTATCTTATTGTACTTGTAACAACGGGGCAGCTATTTTCAAGGTGAATAGAGGAATATTGTATGTTCATTCTGTCATAACCATAATTCAAGTCAGTGTATAATACAAGCTTATAATATTCTGGGTAATACTGGGTCTTTGTGATATGATTATTATATTAAAAGATTAAATTCTTAAGTTGTGAAAGATTAAATATTTGCCTTTTCTTGTCAGTTCATATGTCTTTGTTGTAAGAACTATAACATCTTCCTTATCTCTTTCACATAATCCACTAGAAAATACTGAACAAGATCACGCATGTTTGATGAAACATAAGATAATTCAATTCGCCCCCCCCCCCCAATGTTTACTGGAAATGAGTGAAATACACTTGAATAATTTTAAGCACTCTTACCTGGAACACCAACCGTTCAATTCTGTAAAGGGAATACTTCATTTTGGAAACTTCATAAGCAATGGTGCTATCTTGGTTACCTCTAGTCTCTGACTTCACAGAATCCAAACTAACAAGCGATAGGGACCAGCAGTGTGATTCCATTTGTTGATTTGAAGGCTTTCGTATGATCTCAGCTACAGCATCAAACAATATGTTTGACATCAATGTGATAATTGATTTGAAGAAGAGAAGAGGAAGCGTTGGTTTTATTGTCGTAGCAAAGAGAGCTAAAGTTGAGAAAATCATTAAAGGAATGTTTATCAAGTCTGGATTCTCTGTGGCGAAAAAGGTCGTAATGAAAGATAGGGGTAAAGGGGAAAGGACCAAGAGGAAAATTTTGATGCGCAGTTGTTTCTTGAAGGATCCAGAACTCTTTCCAAATATAACAAACTCATGATTTTGCACGATAGATCTAAAAGCTTTGCTCTTAACCAAGTAGATAAAGGGTATGAGCATTGCTGAGGAATTCGAGAATACTATACAAACTACCGCTATCATAACTGCAACGTTATGCTCCTTGAAACTGAGAGTGAAGGTGTAGCAGAAGTATGGAATGCTGAGGCTCAGCAAAGTAGAAAGAATAGCCCAACATAGGTACCAGACAGAGAACACTACATCCCCTGTAGTATTGACAGTCTTCTTCAGGTAGTAGGGAATGATGCCTAGTATTCGCAGTAAAAGAAACATATCTTGTAAAGCCCAATTTTCTTGGGTTTTCGTCATGGTAGAAACACCTGTTGCAAAAGATGTAAGAACAATCCTTTCCTTCATTGATTTGAAACGAGACTGGCTGGTGCTTGGCTAGAGTAGGGTTTTTGATAAACTGGGGATCCAATGAAAGCGTTCTATCGATGTATTATTGCAATGGTGACTCTGTTAGAACAACATTTGTTTATTCGATGTAAGTTATTAGATGTGAAATTGCTTATCGATTTAACCGTCAAGTTTTATATAAGCCGGAACATTTACCTTTAGAGGAATGTGTTGATGTTCAAATTGACCTTCCAAAAGTTAAAGGTGGTTTTTGATGGTTATCATTGTCATTATTGGGATAGTAGGTAGTAGGTTGATCAGGGCACCAGCAACCCATTGAGATACTACTGATAGAGAGTCTTGGATCCTTTAACTGACAAGACAGTACTGCATAGTATCTCTCTCTCTCTCTCTCTCTCTCTCTCTCTCTCTCTGGTTACGGCTCAGTTTTTCTTTGCTAACACCTACACCGAATAGCCTGGTCTATTCTTTCCATATTCTTCTCGGTCCTCACACACCTGACAACACTGAGATAACTAAAAAAATTCTTCTTCACTCAAGGGGTTAATTACTGCAGTGTAATTGTTCAGTAGTTAATTTTCTTTTGGTAAGGAGAGAAGAGATCTTCAGCTATGGTAAGCAGTTCTTCTAGGAGAAGGAAACTCTCAAATCAAACCATTGTTCTCTAGTCTTGGGTAGTGATATAGAGTCCTCTTGCAAGAGGGTACACTGTGGCACACCATTTTATTTATATTATCTCTCTTTCTCCATTTTTTTTTTAGTTTTGTACTTTATATATGAAAGGTCTATTTTAATGTTATTATTGTTCTTAAAATATCTTATTTTAATTGATCATTTCTTCACTTGTAGTTTATCTATTTCATTCTCTCCTTTCTTCAATGGGATATTTTTCCTTGTTGGAGCTCTTAGGTTTATAACACCCTACATATCCAACTAGGGTTTTAGCTTAGCTAATAATAATAATAATAATAATAATAATAATAATAATAATAATAATAGGAATGTGTCTGCCACCAGGATCATTTTCATATCAAGCCAATGTCTTTAAAAAACCGGCTACGTTGGTAACCGTTCTGTATCTGAATCCATTACAAAATACAAAAGACTAGATGTGAGCAAAGTCACTCAGAAAAGTAATGGAAAAACAAACTTAACTCCCTCTCTTACAAAATTACAACGGACCGTGGGAGTCTGATGGTAGCGGCAGTAAGCCTTCAGCTTCATGCTCCTGAACTCAAGGGATAATACTAAAATATCACAAGTCCTAAATTTTTCATTTATTATCCTTCGCCTTCCAGAGTTGTATATCAGGTGGATATATCGGGATTTTTGAATTCTAGAAGTTTTTCCTTAGGAAGCATATGTATATATATATATATATATATATATATATATATATATATATATATATATATATATACATATATATATAAATATATATATAGATAGATAGATTGATAGATAGATATACTGTATATATATATATATATATATATATATATATATATTTATATATATACTATATATATATATGTATATATATATATATATATATATATATATATATATATATATATATATATATATATATATATATATATATTTATATATATATATATATATATATATATATATATATATATATATATATATGGCTCATAGGTTCTTAAAAAGTCCAGTTTCTGAGTTTCTTGTCATTCAATGGTATTTCTGTAATTTGTGACGGGCCGAGAGAGGAGTTGTGAAATCAAAGGCAGATTGGAAACGACTGAGTTATATTGTTGTGGAACACTCTCCTTATATACAAAACCTCAAGGCAACAGGACATGACAAGTTCACAAGACAGACAAAATCACAGAGGAAAAACTAGACTTGAATTTTCATGTTCGTTTTAGTGCGAGGGAAGAGCGAAGATACAACCATAATATATATAAAAGGAATTATGTACAATTGTGTGAAACACGGTTGGTACAAATTTCTTAAATGTTGATGTTGATGTAAAAGTTTTCTCCCGAAGGAGTATTTCTTTACCAGTTGTAAGTATGAAGTTTCCATCATCTCTTTAGTTATGAGGCATTTTGTAATTCTTTAAATGTCCTGCGTTTTCCATTTCAAAATAATCACAAATCTTTGTATATGAAACAAAATATAATGATTTTACCTTAATATGAGTTTAATAAAGGTATTTCTTTACATGATGTGCAAATTTGTAAATATATATATATATATATATATATATATATATATATATATATATATATATTCCTCTCAATGTAAGAATTCTGGTTTCAAAGTTTATAGAGACCATATTTAATTAACTTTATTGGTGATCTTGATATTTTTCGTGAGTTATTCCTATTATTGCTCATTTGGAATTTCTTCGTCACTTCTCTCTTCCTTTCCCTACTGGACTGTTTCCTTATTGTAGCCTTTGGGCTTATAGTATCCTGCCTTCCAAAATAGGCTTATATCTTAGCTAGTAATAATAGTTATAGTATTACTATCCCAGAATTCATATGATAGGTCCCTCACATCGTATATTCAGTTCTTCTTTTCACTCAGTGTGTTTTTCAATCTATATCTTACTGATATATAATATGATCCAATAGCATTCCCCTTTGTAGGAGGAAAACATATACTTATTCAGACATATTTTTACATTTATTAATCAATTGGCTCAAAATTAGCTGATATAAGATTTTGAAATAATTGTGCCATCAATTATTTTAGTTCTATTAGTTTAATAGCATAAACTATAGTAATTAAATTTATGTAAGTTAACCTTTTTAATGCTCATTCACTTATGGAAGACAGAATTTCCACTCAAAATAACAACTGCAGGGTTTCTTCAGTAAATCTCCATTTGACATGATTTAAACTTATTGATAGGGTCTAGAAAGATTTTATTGATCACAAAATTACAATATTTTCATAATGTTTACGAAAGTCAAGTAATTTTGTTCACTCCATAAAAATAAATTCTACTCAGAGAATTTGGCCAAACAAGGAAACATCGCCAGAAAATAACATAAAATCTAATAATAAACACTTTAAAGTCTCAGGAGTTTAATGGAATCATTATAGAGATTTGATTTGTTCGTCAAATTCATCAGAATAAAGTCCTTATTTCATTTTTCATTGCAAAGACACAAAGGAAAATTATTTATAATATTCACAAACAAATGAAGTCTGTTAATTACCTGTATTTCTTCAGAATAAATCAGTAAACTGAAATACACAAAACACTTCGGTGATGGCAGAATTTTGATTTCCACAAATTACTCCATAAAATTTTGTTATAGTAAAATCTCGCCTCATTTTACACTTTATTTAGGGTTACTTCTTATATCATTAATTCCTTCATTTCAAAACAAGATGAGATCAATTTTGAACAAAGTTTAATTCGGGGAGGTACTTTCAAATGTAGTGTGAGCCAAAAGAAATCTAAAACATTAAACGAACATCTTTCTAAAGGTTCAAAAAGTTCGAAAGAGTCTGTAATCCTGCTTGTAGGGCTTTTCATATAAATGACTACCCTCTTCTGAGTTCAGTAGTTGGGTTGTATAAAGCTGAAGCCATGGAACTGGGAAGGCATTCGAACTCCTAAGAGAAGGCTGAGTTTGCAGTTTGGTTGACCAGCTGGTCCTTATCATCGCCGACCTTCATGTGTCCGACTTGAACCAGAATGACCAAGTACGTTACGACCAAACTTAAGCACTGAAATAACACAAAAATAAATTATAGTAAAAAGTTTTACTGAGAATATCAGCATAAAACTAAAATTTAAAAGAACTCTTCTGGAAAACTTGCACATTGCCATTTTCCGATTTTGTAGGGTAGGATCTATTTATGCAAGTGTGGCATTAAAGGGTCCTTTCTATATGACACTGGGGGTACGGACATTTTCCCTACCAGACTATTTCCCCACCGGACATTTTCCCCACCCCTATATCCCCCTAGGACAATTTCCCGGTGGGGAAAATGTTCGGTGGGGAAAATGTCCGGTGGGGAAGACGTCCTGGATCCCCTGCAAACAAATTTCGAAATAGTCATTATTTGATAATATTCTTAATAACGAACGTCTCAACCACTTAAAAAAAGTTCAAGAAACTTAAAGAATCCTTGCAATAAAGTTTTAGTGTTTGGAAAAGCACAACTACTTCAACAATGACTTCCTCATGGTGGAGCTCGCCTCGAACTAAAACGAAAATCAATTGATAAATTGTTTTAAAAGTATTTAGCAAGGTTCATGAAGCTGTATGCCATATCCAAATCAATTTCCCAGGACCACCTTCAATGGGTCAATCGGTAATGTGTAGTTTATCCAGATCTTATAAACTCAAAGAAGATGTGTTTAATCCGAGGTTCAAACTTATCTAAGACAGAAATACCTTATAGCCAAGTGAACGTGTAATTGGCCTATTTGATTCTTACATTATTAGTAATTTTCATTGTCACTTTCTTTACATATGATTGGCAAGGATATAACTATCTATTACTTTCTTACATATCAATTTGTGCTGGGTTTTTTTAACACTTGAGGCTTACTTCGACAGGCCCCATATGTTTACTCAATAATTATAGTGATTGAAAACAATTAGGGATAATATCTTATCATTACCCATAATGATAATGGTGTTGATTTAATAATGTGAGAGGCTGGTTCGGTGATTGTGGTAATTACCGTCAATTCTATACTACTAGTGAATTATTATGGAGTTTAACTGAATATTTAAACGCTGCTCATGAATGGCAGGGGCATTAGACAATGACACTGCCCTGGTTAACAGAACAATGCCATAAAGACTGACCATATATACACATGCTAAGCGGCCAAGCCCCCTCTCCATCAAAGCTAGGACCAGGGAGGACCAAGCAATGGTTGCTGAAAATCAGCAGGTAGACCTATATGCTTTCCGCAGCCCCCTCATGCTTAGCTCACAAGGATGGGGAGGTTGAAGACACTACAAGAAACTATCGAGTTTGAGCGGAACTCGAACACTAGTCCTGGAAATCACCAAGCAGAGAATTTCTAGTAGGCCATCACAACCTCATATGATTCCATTACAAGTCATCAACAGCCATTGCCTGACCCTCTTTGGTCCTAGCTTAGCTGGAGAGGGGTCTTGGGCGCTCATCATATGCAATATGATTAGTCTCTTGGGCATTGTCCTGCTTGAAAGGGCATTATCACTGCCCCTTACCTCTGCCATTCATGAGCGGCCTTTGAATAAGTTATCTTTATTTCTCAGGTTACTCTTGTGGAAGTAGTTGGGCGTATTGCTTTGAGAATAGCTATGATAAGAGGTGTTAGAAACATAAATATTTCCTATCGGTAAGATCACTAACTCGGCATTTATTTGTCTGGACTGGCATCGATATACGTTTGTGAATTGAAGCAATGTATGTAGAAGACTTGTTAAGTCTTCCGGCCATTATCTCACATTGGTTAATTACAGCTTTCCATCTTTCCATTTTAATTCCTCTGCACAATTTCATTCTGTAAGTAAGAACAATTTTGGTGACTTTGTACTTCCAATATGAAGAATATTTACCATGCACATCTACTGTGTGCACTTATTAATCTATCGATTTGTCTATCCATCTAATCTCACATTTGCTTATATATGTATATGTATATGAAGATATATATATGTATATATATATATATATATATATATATATATATATATATATATATATATGTGTATATATATATATATATATATATATATATATATATATATATATATATACATATATATATATATATATATATATATATATATAAGCATATATATCAATAGATGTAAGAAAACATGAGAGAGAGAGAGAGAGAGAGAGAGAGAGAGAGAGAGAGAGAGAGAGAGAGAGAGAGAGAGAGAGATAGAGTATTTAATAATAAACACTTACAGAAACGAAAGTCCTGTAATTGAGAGTGTACCAACCGCACATGTCCACTTCCCTCAGGGATTCGAAATCCTTCAGTAATCGGGAAATCTGTTTCGAAAAAAAATACCTATTTTTTATTTTGACAGGTTTGGTTTTGAACAAAAGGTTCAAGAATTGATTTTTCAATAATTACTTCTATAAACTGCATGTCATTGATTTAAGATAAAATTGATTAAACAAAGAAAAATGGTTATTACTATTAATTTCAACTCTTTGAAAGACATTGGACTTTTTCTATGTCCGATTTTTATACCTCATTCAACAATATTGTTCGTTCTTTACGTCGAGTAATTACCAGATTTCTCTCTTTCTATCAAGAAAGAGAAAAATCTGGTAATATGTACATATGAAAGTTTACAAAATATGTAACATTATATGTCAACGGAAAAGTTATTTATTCAGCAATAAGATAGAACGTGTTGTCAACTCCTATTTTTCAAAGTTTTTGTGCTAAATTCACTTAAGTGAAAGCCTGGGGCTGGAAGGCCAAATCATTGGTTGCGGGGTTGGTGCGCATAGGGTTGAGCTCAACGTGAAAAGTCAACTTTGGCTGCATTATAGTTTTTACCGGATTTCAAATTACAAAATAAATAGGACTTTTTGAACATCGCATATTGAGATTCATTAGAAAGGTCTTTCATTGTAGACATCGGCAAAATTAATTCATTAGGCAAAGCTTAACAATGGCTGGCCTCCTTTCCAATTGAGTCAAATGTGAAGTTCTTATTGCATTATATTTGTTTCTTTATCTTATTTAAGATCAGTAACTGCAAGCCTTGTGTGTAAGACAGGATAAACAAGTGTAATTTTCCCTCGTGGAGGAAATCACATAATTAGTTATGAATAACTTTAAAATTGACGCCTCTTAACGTGTTGATGTTTTTCTGAACAACTTTCAACGAGGCCACGTTCACGCCAACCTTAAAAGCTATGAGTGTTTCTTTAATATAATTTTATTTAGTTTCACTATGCATGTCTCATTGTTCTGGTAAATTTTTGAATTGAGCAATACATTGTTATAGTAAACCTTTCCCATCTTCGTTTTCGATGGTAGTTTCCACGCTGTTTCCCAAGACTGTATTGGCAAGGCTGAGTCAGCTGTACAAAAAATTATTTCAACCGTTCCATAAGTCCCATCCACAAACCGACGTCTTCAATTACGGTTTCCAAGACTGACAGTTCATCAGCACACTTCTCCCACGGAAGGAACACTGACAGTAACTTAGTATCTGGAGATCCTGACAATCTGATTGATCGTATGAAGAAGCCTCTCCACTCACCTGTTCCTTGATGACTTCGTGTTGGGTATCAACACTCTTGGCCTTCAGAAGGGCAGCAGTTTTGTCCACCTGATAATGAAGATTTTGATAACAGTAGCAAGGGTAATATTAGTAATATCAATCATAGTAATGATACTTGAATTAGCATTTAGAATTTTTTTTTAATTCATGTTTTGTAAACAAGAATGGAATGGTCAATAATTTATTCAAGTCCCATTTTTCAATGTTGATAGAATAATTTTTGAGAATTGCGATACATTACTATAAGTTTCATATGTTTGAATTTTCTTATGGATAAATTTATAAGGATGAAATTGTTCACCGGATATTTTCAAAGCCCAGCTATTACCAACTGAAATTCTTTAGTTTTTCTTTCCTTTGTGCAATTATTGATCTAGTCTCTACTCATTTAGATTAACTGGTTATTGCTTTTTATAAGTTTTTAGTAATAATGATAAGTTTAATTTCCTACATAATGTTATACCCTGCATTCCATTCCCACAGCATCAAACACAAAATAATCAAAACTGTTTCATCTATTCTAGTTTATTTTTCAATTACCTGTACTTCTCTCCACGCCAAACCTTATAGTACACAAAACAGGGAAGGAACCATTCTTCATTCTTTCGCATCTTGTTTATATGAACTCTTAAACCGATGTAAAAATCATCATAATTTCGGCTGTAAAATACAAGCAGGAGTTTCAGAAGTTAACTAGGTCCAAAGCTGGATGATTTTCTAATGAACTACTGACGCAAGTTGTAGATCATTATACCATTGTTTAATACCTTAGACACATAATATTTAAATATGTTTGAATAGTACACAGAGGTGCTTTACTTCCCTGCTAAGACTAGGGGGGAACCAGACTGTTACTCAGAATATTTAACTCTAGGTCATAGATGCAATAAGGTCTAAAGTTAGGACTTTGAGAATGAAACTGAATGGGATACCCATCAGATACCACAATGTGTCTTGTCAAAGTTCACAGACATTGCACCACTTCGCAGTTACACAAGTTCACAATATCCACATATTGCATGGAAGGCAGGAAGTCTTCAGTTATATTCTATATCAGAATGTAGGATTCTCTACCTCGCTCTACGTTTTTCATGTCATATAATCTGCTTCTTTTCAATGGGCAGCTTCACCATAACTTAAGAACGAAAATTCATGAGCACAGTACTCTTTCCACTACAGATCTAGGGTTGGACGGTCATACCCACATCAGAATCTTTTAAAAACGTGTATATATATATATATATATATATATATATATATATATATATATATATATATATATATGAGTGTATATAGATTATATATATATATATATATATATATATATATATATATATATGAGTGTATATATATATATATATATATATATATATATATATATGTATATCGATTACCAAGAAACAATCATTAAGACTTGCCGATTTTGAAAAAGCACTTCCGGTGCTAAAGAGGTAAATCAGGACGAATCCCCCGAAAGCAACAGTGGCGGGTGTGAGCCCTCCGGCAAAGACTCCAGTCATGAAGAGGTATCCGAAGCTAATTGTGTTGAGCAGCATCAGTAGAATCAACATAGTGATGAGTTCGAAGAAATAGCTGAGCACATCTTCCTTGCAGGCTTTCATCTGCGGTCATGACCAATAATGTTCATTTATGGGAAACTTATC